>NW_028221545.1:0-59108 GCF_014529385.1 Adiantum capillus-veneris
GCAAAACGTATTTTCAATCAGGAGAAAAATCAAAAACAAAAAGCGAAGTTGCTTTTCAGGCATGTACGCAGTCTGCGAAGGATAAGTCAAAATCGGTGCAGAATTTGAAAAAACTTTCTTCTACAAAATTTTAGATCACACGGATAGTTTCTACAAAATCGTTTTCAATTGAGAGAAAAATCGAAAACATAAAACGAAAGTTGCTTTTCAGGTGCTTACGCACTCCGCGAACAATAACTCAAAATCGGTGTAGAATTTGAAAAACTTTTCTTCTGCAAAGTTGTAGACCACATCGGTTCCGGTCCTTCCGCGGGTAGTTTCTGCAAAATTGTTTTCAATTAGCAAAAAAATAAAAAACAAAAAGCGAAAGTTGTTTTTCAGGTATGTACGCAGTCCGCGAACGGTAACTCAAAATTGGTGCAGAATTTGAAAAATCTTTCTTCTGCAAAGTTGTAGACCACATCGATTCCGGTATATCCAAAGGGTAGTTTTTACAAAAACTCGCTTTCAATTAGGAGAAAAATTGAAAACAAAAAACGTACTACTCTGATACCATGTTGAGAGAGAGAGAGAGAGAGAGAGAGAGAGAGAGAGAGAGGAGAGAGAGAGAGAGAGAGCACAGAAATAGAACCCCAAAGTGTGTAGAATACACACATGAGATGTTGTATATATAGAGGGGACCTGGGTGCCATATATAGAGAAACCATATATTGATTAGCTTCACATATAAGCTCAACATCAACCGACGGCCAACCAGCCGTTTTCCAACCACTTTTCGGCTCGCATCCGTCGGGCCGTGTCCGGCCATAATATTCCCAAGATGAAATTTTGAATGAAGTAGCAGGTCACGAATGCTACACTGTGTGTGATGGGTATTCAGGATATTTTCAAATTAGAATAGCAGAAGAGGACCAACCAAAAACCACCTTCATCACACCTTGGGGATGTTTTGCATTCAGGGTAATGCCTTTTGGGCTCACCAATGCTCCCAGCACCTTCATGAGATTCACAATATTTGTATTTCAGCCATTCTTTGGAAAATCTATAAGAGTCTTTATGGATGATTTCTGTATTTATAGTTGTATATCACTTCACTGCCAAAAGGTTGAAGAGGGGCTTAAAAGGCTCCATCAATTTGGGGGACAACTCAACCCAGAGAGGTGTCATATCGGTGAATCTCAGGTGGTTTTGCTAGGCCATGTGGTTTCTTCACAAGGAATTCAAGTGGATCCCTCTAAAGTAGAGGCCCTTTTGTCATTATCTCCACCAACAACAACTAAGGAGCTAATGACCTTCAACCACAAAGTGAGGTACATGTCTCGCTTCATCCATCTCCTAGCAGAAGCCATCGCCCCTTTGCATAGGTTGGCAAGCCAATCTACATTTGAATGGGGGAGGGAACATGCAAAATGTTTTGAGGAAGTGAAGGGCATTCTTAGCTCTCTCCCAATCCTAATGCCACCAGATCCAAAGGAGACCTACTATGTCACTCCAAGTGTAGGTTTCGAAGCAATTGGTGTTGTTTTGATGCAAAAAGATCCTAAAACATCATACATGAGGCCGATCTATTTTGCAATCAAGGTGATGACTCCGTCCGAGAAGGGATACACTGAAATGGAGAAAGTGGTCTTTGCAAGCTTGTTTGCGGTAAGGAAGTTTAGATCGTATCTTCTCCCTGTGCCATTTGTTTTTCTCACCTTAGAGCACAATCTACCATATGTAGTACAACACATGAGCCTCTCATCTAGAATAGCAAAGTGGGTGCTTGAACTCTAAGAATTTGAATACACTTTCCTTGTAGAAGATAGCATAAGAGCAGGACTTGCAGACATTCTCACCTACAAAGTGAGAGAAAGGGAAGGATCACGACTACAAAGAGAGGAAGGCTCAAAACAGTTCAAAGTGAAGGAGATTGATAATGCCCATACTTTATGCTTTGACGGAGCTTATCAACGCCAACAAGACAAAGCAGCAGGGGGAATCATCATTTTGAACCCACAAAAGGAGGTAATGGTTAGAAAAGGTATCACTCTACCCAGTGTTCACTCTAACAATGAGGCTGAGTATGCTGCTCTAACCCTTGGGTTAGAAGAATGCAAAGAATTAGGCATACAAAGACTTATTATAAAAGGTGATTCTTTGCTAGTGGTCAGGCAAATCCAAGGGACTTGGAGGTGCAAGAATCGTACATTGTTTGAGTGGCTTAGTAGTGTAAGAGCTTTGATGAAGGGTTTTAAAGCAACACAGGTACAACACATTGTGAGAACTCATAACAAGGAAGCAGACTTACTCGCAAATGAAAAGCTTCAAATGGCGGTAGGAGGTGTGAAACTGTATGAACCCAAATATCAAGGTCAAGAGGAGCTAAAAGACATTATCTTCTTTCTACAAGCAGGTGAGTGTCCCAAACACTTAGACAAGGTGCAAAGACATAGACTAGTTAAGAAGGCCACACCTTACCAATTGATCGGGGATGATTTATATCACAAAGGGAAAGATTTGGTCTTGAGGAGAGTACCAGGTGTGTAAGAGATAGAGAAAATTCTTCTTTCATGTCATGATGATGTCTGTGGTGGTCACTTTTCTCAAGATATTACAAGTAGGAAGATTTTACAAGTAGGGTTTATTTGGCCGAGCTTACATCGTGATGTCCAATATTGGTGTAAGGCATGTAAGCCATGCCAAATTGCTGGGGATAGACGACTAACATATGAGCCTCGAGTCCCAATAATATCTTATGGCCCTTTTGAAAAGTGGGGTGTGGATGCAATAGGTCCCCTACCTCGTACTTCTACAGGGAAGGTTTTCATCATCATGGGTGTTGACTACATGACACGATGGGCGGAAGCAACAAGCACAACCCGAATCACAGCTGAAGAGGTATCAAAGTTTATTTTTGATCATATTTGTAGTAGGTTTGGAACACCCCTAGAAATCTTATCAGACCGAGGCCCGGGTTTTAGGGCTGACCTTCTGAATGATCTCTTGAGGAGGTTAAAAGTGAAACACCTGCATTCCACACCCTACTATCCTCAATGCAATGGATTGGTGGAAAAAGTGAATGGAATGATATGTAAGATCATTTCTAAGCAGGTTGTGGACCGTCCTAATGATTGGGATCGCCATTTGACGGCTGCTCTTTGGGCGTATAGGACATCTTTCAAGGTATCTACCCAATTCACCCCTTTTCATCTAGTTTATGGACAGGAGGCACTTCTCCCCATTGAGGTAGAGCTCTCAAGCTTGCGCGTTCTTGCAAGAGTGGCAAAAAAACCAAAAGAGGTTCTACATGAAAGGATCTTAGATCTCCAACGACTTGAGCTAGATAGAGAAGAGTCCATTGATCACTACATCACCAAAGCGACAAGCCAAAGGGATAAAATCAACAAGAAGCTCAAGGGGAAAGGATTGAAGGAAGGTATGTTGGTTCTTCGCTATGATAACCGACTTGATACTCGACTTGACAAAAAGTTTTTGCAAAGATGGGAGGGACCTTTCATGATAAAAACAAATTTTGGGAATGGTAGTTACAGATTAGCAGATTTATCAGGAAAACTCCACAAGACCAGAGTCAATGGATGGAGATTAAAGCCCTACTTTCAACGTATCAATCCGTTGATAGGCAGTCATCTGTCTACATCGTCTAAGCTCCAAATTGACATGGCTCCCTTCGGCTTGGCAAATGCTCCACTTATTTTTAAAGCTTTGACGTGCAAAGAAGAACCAGCCTAGGAATCTGAACATACCCAAGGCAACCCTCCCATCTCCGATTTATGGGATTGAGGTAATGAAAAGCAGGTCTAATGGAGTAAAAGAGTGCATGACACTCCTCCTATCGGAAAAAAAAAAAGTAAAAAAGGAAAAATGACAAAAAAAGAGAAAAAAAAAAAGAAGAAAAAGAAGCAACACCGTCCTCCTAAAGATATGAATATCTCTAGGCTTGGGGGAGGGCTAATATGAGTGGCATAAAATGGTAACCATCTTTTTGCAACATTTGTCAGCCTACTCAACGTCCTCTTCCTCATATGTGTATATATTTTTCTACGCTATTAAGTTATCTAGAGTAAATTCCCCCTCTTCGTTTAACCTTTGTGGCGACACATACATTATACTCTTCTCAAAAATGTCACCTTAGTCATATATTTATATTACCACCCTTTTCTTTTTTGCTTTGTAAATAGAATAAGCATACAATAACCAACTATATACCCCCAAACTTTCTTACCTCTTTTGAATTAGTAGTAGAAAAATAATATATCCATCTTCCACCCCATATAGATAAATTCCCATGGAAATCAACTCTCCACTTGTCTTTACCAAAGATTATGGTCCCTCTCTACAAGTCTTCTATGCCCCCTACATAGGTGGCCCAATATCTCTTAAGAATATACATATAGTTTTTCTCCTTTCAAAAAGACTCCAATTGTATATTCTTTTCACAAGCAAATAATATTGGGCCCTCCTCTATTTGTTTAAGCATCATAGCCTTTTGAAAAAGCATGATTCCCCTTGGATGCATACAAGCAAAGGGCCCATACAAGAAGACTTGGAAGCAAAAGGTTCCCTAGCCTAGTGTGGACCTCCCAAACCGAATTCCCTGGTGCATGGGCATGAAGAATAGTCCAAATTCATATCAAACATGTTGAGAAGGTCAATTTTGCCTTTTGAAGCATGTCATTGCGAGCTACAGGTAAAAAGTTATGGTCAAAATAGTGTAAATCTGACAGATTCGCAGCAAAAGGGAACTGTAAATCAAGTAAATCAAGAGGGTGAGATCTTATTTTTCCCCTACTCATCTTCTAGAAGAGCAATGAGTGTTCAAGGTCACTTGCATGTGATGGGACCAACCTAAAGATGCTTTCTAAATGCCAAGACAGACAAGTTGAGATACCCCGCAGGAGCCACCCGTAGGGCCTCATGGTGGGGCCCACCTACATTATGCACCCCTATGGAGCCTTCACAGTCTAAAATGATATTTTTGGTGAATAAATAGTCCCTTTTATGTCCAATATTCAATGAGTGGTCAAAGGACACTTAATTAGGTCTAATCACTTACTCTAATTAAGTGTAGCATAATCCCACTCCTACACAACTATAAATAGCCCCCCTTGGAGAGACTCAAGGACACACACCTATATTTTCATCTTCATGTTGTTTCTTGATCAATAGTAGAGAAAACCCCAACTCTCCCTCTTTCACATCCTCCCTCCTAACCTTCCTCTTTGGAGGAAGAGCAACTCTATTCTCCACTCTTTCCATTCTACAATCTCTTACTCCATCAACCCAATAAATCATTTGTAGCACCTCAATAACTTGTAAATACATCATGATCTCTCTCATGGTTATGTTAATGATCATGAAATCATCTTCAAAACTTTCAAGTGTCGCAATTCGTGATGGTTAGAAAGCGTCGGTCCTCCCCTTAAAAGGTGTGCGAGAAATCAAGTAAGTGTTCTATTCTCAATTTACCATTGGTTTGTTTCTCCACATTTATTCAATTGGTCTAAAGAAATTTCTCACTCCAACTCTCTTTTTCTTCATTACATATGCATATGGCTACCTCTCATGGTGATTTTATTTGTGTCACGGCAATGCATAGATGGAGATGAGCTCTCTATGCAAAGTGTGTTAGTTTGATGTAAGTGATTCTCTTGTGTGTTTGAGAGGCAAGTCTTGTGTGCATGATTTTTTTGATGAGTGCTTGAGAGAGGAAGAGTTTGGATGTATTATGGGTATTCTTATGGGGAGAAGGTGAATGCTGTTCCACAAATTGCATATTTCATTTTGATGCACGGCATTGGGTTGCATAATCGTTGATGGTGTTCAAGTGTCCAAAGTGTATATAGAGTAAGGGGGTTTTCAAAGTGTGTTGCTTGAGTGCGTGAGTGCAAGTGTCATTTTGATTGGTTTCCTTCTCCACTCCCAAAATAAGGTGGTGCCCCAAGTAGTGTGCGTACCTCTTTACGAACATTTTGTGAGGGTAGGCCCATTGGTTTGGGTTTAGAGGCCCCATTTCAAAAAGCTCTCCCTCACTATCTTCCATGTTCTCGTATTCCTATGGATAGACTTAGACAATCCAAAGAGAAAATCCATGGATATGCTCTCCCATGGTGAATTAGGGATTGGCAAAGGTTGAAGCAATCCAGGTTGCTTCCCTCTATCAAACTTTGTCTTTTGGCATAGCACACATTTAGAAACATACTCTTGTATGTTTTCTTTCATGTGGCAAGCCAATAGAAATATGCTTTTATCCCTTTTAGGGTAGATTTAATCCCTCTATGCCCCGCATAAGGAGGAGCATGAGACTCATACATTACTTTCTCACGCAGTGAGTTAGTGGTGCATAGTCTATTACCATAGAGAAGATGACCATATTGTAAGGTAAATGGTTCTTCTTTCTTACCTTGTGCGAGGGATAAAATCACATATCTAAAATCGAGATCAACAGTGTACGTATCTGTCATAGAAGATAGATCATTGTGAGCTGCTATGGAAACCGCATTCACTCTCGGCCACCTTGAGAGTGCATCGTCTACTTGATTATGCTTTCCAACAATGTGATCAATATGAAAATGAAACTGTGAAAGGAAATTTTCCCACCTCAATTGTTTGTTGGAGAGCTTGGTCTGCGTCATGAAGTACTTAAGTCTTTGGTGATCCATCCGCGGAATGAAAGGATTCCCCAATAAATAGTGCTTCCAGGAGTCTAAAGCATGTAGAACTGCATTCCTTTTCATATATTCCTAGAGCCTGCTCAATAGGGTCGAGCCTTTGACTTTCATAGGCTATGGCGGGCCCTTCTTGGAGCAAAGCAGCTCCAAGTTAATCACCACAAGCATCACATTGGACCTCAAATGGCTTTGAGAGATCTCGCAGTATAAGCACACATTGAGAGATAAGCTTTTCAAAAGCATTGTTCTCCTTGGCAGACCATGTATACCTAAAGTTTTTCTTTGTTAGGTCATGTAATGGTCCCGCAATTTGTGAGAACTTTTCTATGAAGCGTCTAGTATACACACATACCTATAAAGCTTCTTTGCTCATGTAGATTCCTTGGATTACGCCATCCTTTTATGACCTCTAACTTTGATGGATCCATTTGGATGACATCTTGAGAAATAGTATGACCTAACTACTGAATCTCTTGTAGGATAAAATCACTTTTCTTTCGATTAATATAAATTTTATTCTCTCGGAAGACTTGAAATATTACTTGGAGGTGTTGTTTGTGCTCGTCCAATAATTTAGAGTGGATTATTATATCATCAAAGTACACTCCAGTAAAGGTTCGGTGAGACCTAAATAGATTCTCCATCAAGCCATTGAATGTGGCTGGTTCATTAGTCAAGCCAAAAGGCATGACAATGTATTTGTAACGACCAAACATAGTGCGAAATGTTGTCTTTACAATGTCTTGATCAACTATCCTTTTTTGATGGTAGACACTTTTTAGATCAATACTACTGAAGTAGGTCGGCCCTTGTAGCTTATTCAAATAGGTCTTCTACCTATGGAACAGAAAACCTATTCTTGATAGTGTTCTTATTTAGTGCTCTATAGTCCACACACATTTGGTATGTGCCGTCGTTCTTTTGCACTAATAGTACGGGTGAACAAAATGGAGATGAGCTAGGCCTAACCATGCCCTTCACAACTAACTCATGAACTTGCCACATAATCTCCTCTTGTTGAGCTTCAGAAACTCTATAAGGAGGTTTATTAGGCGGTGAACTTCCTGGAAGAAGCTCAATTGCATGGTCATCACTACCTCGTTTAGGAGGTAGTTCACAAGGGATGGCGTCTCAATAAAAACATCTTAAAATCCCTTGAGAAAATTGGATAACTCTAATTCCTTGTGATTGTTTATATTTTTGCTTGCTAAAGCATTAGGTTCATTTTAAAAACCTTTAACAAAAATCATGTACACGGAAATAGAGCTCTATATTTACCTATTGAAAGCTTGCATATGTACAATGGGTATGGTGTTACCCAACTCCTTAGCGTCTATGTACATATCGTTTTCCCTTAACCTAAAGTAGCTTAGTGGCCAACTCTGTGGATATGAAATTGTGAGTAGAACCAAGGTCAAAGAGAATAAAAGAATCATGTTCTCTTACCTTTCCCCAAGCATGGCATAGAGGAGATCCTTTGTGGTGAGCATCCTCTTCTTCGATTTTGACCAAGGTAGCTCTAGGAGGCTCATTTTGTGTATTTTTGTCGGGGCAAGCACGGTAAGCACGCCCTTGCTCCCTGCACTTGAAACAGTGGTAGCTCTAGGAGGCTCATTTTGTGTATTTTTGTCGGGGCAAGCACGGTAAGCACGCCCTTGCTCCCTGCACTTGAAACAGTGGTTGTCTTTACGATATCACTCAAGCTCTTCAGGAGAGAGTTTAATTTTTCCTTTATAAACTCCCTTCTCCTTAGCTTTGTTGTTGTTGGCGTGGCCTTTAGGAGACTGTTGGACAAAGTCCTTCCCCTTAGGCTCCTTATTAGGGCCCTTGTTCTCCATGGGTTTAAGATTTCTCTTAGCCCCTTGTTGGAAATCGATTAGTGAAGTGTTAGCAGCGGCTAACACAGGCTACACCGAATATGCATCAAGCGGCAGATATCTATTGTTGTGCATAATATTTCCAACTCACGTGGTGAAAGATTTTAAAAGGAATCCTTTATGCAAGGAGGCTTCATTCTTGAGTATTCACTCTTGAGGATCCACGTTTGAGAGCTCCCTCTCTCTAGAGTGTTCACTTTTTGGTCTAGCCTTGAGCTTAATGTCTATGCTTGAGAGGCTAGTGCTAACCATTGTAATTAGTGTAAGATCTTCTTGATTAATCTAATTATTATTTTTTCATTAGTCTCTTATTCTCTATATTTCATCTGGTCATGAAGTAGTATTACACTTCCATTATTCTAGATTTGAGAGATGTATGTACTTCTTGCTAGTAACCATTCTTATCTCTCTAACAACAATTGATTTGCAATATTTAGCATCACAAATTAGGTTGATTAATTTGGGTCTTAATCTTCTAATTTGTGTGTATGCCATATTCTTTGCTTGTGTGTGTAGATAGGATTTATGAAGCTCTAGCACCATTCACCTCATGTGCGTAAGCTATTGATGAAGTGCCTTAATTGACATGTGGTAATTAGTGTGTGCTTATCATTAGTGTGCTTGGGGTTTCTAGTCTATGGCAAGTCAGACTTTGGTGGTCTTGATGTGTGTAGGAGATTAGTTGACTAGTGATTCGAGTAGGTTTAGAGTTAGTCTTGCAATGGCTAATCTCTACTTACATTGGAGATTTGATCTCTTGAATCCTCTATTCCATTCATCCGATGCTCGTGCTTCCATGGCCTAACCTGGTTGCGGATCCACGGATTTGATAATTTTGTGTGGATTTCGATTAGGTTGTGCAACAACACCTCCCTACATTTGGCGTCGTTGCCGAGGATCGATAACCTAAGTTAGTGAGTCTAGGATGTGTAGAATAGAGTAATTTCACTACTAATTTTGTTGTTTTTTGAGTGTGTGTAAGTTAATTTTGGATTTGATTTGATGATGTTGTGCAAGAAATTGATGCTAATGTTGAGTTATGAATACCGCAAACCCCCAATTTCACTAATTTCATGCTAACTCTTACTAATTTTGCTTCTTTCCATGCTAATTTCACTAATTTCATGCTAACCCTTACTAATTTCCCTTCTTTACATGCTAATTTCTACTAATTTTGACTAACTTTACTAACCTAACCACTAACAATTGAAGTGTAATGTATGTTAAATCCCCTTGCAAGAGGTGGAATCAACACTTTTATCAAGTTAATTGTGCTAATCCATGCCTAATTTGATGATTTGAGTGTTTGATTTTTTGACCTTCAATGGTCAATTTTTGGGCTAATTTGGATGAGGATTGATGGAATCCTCGCGTGGAGCAAGGATTAGCTTGGATGCAATCGATGTAAGTGCATTGACCTACTCCATTCAATTTTTGAGTGGTTAATTTGATTCCAATGTGTTGCTAGTTTATTGCTAAAATTAGGTGTGTAATTCAATTAACATACTTTGAATGCCTAATTTGATTGTTTTGGGATAAAATTTATGGTCAATTTTAGCTAAAGAATGATGATTGTGTCAAGATAATGCTTAATTCTCAAGAAAAAATCATGTGTGTGCATAAATATCATTGTGTGTGTGCATGCAGCAAAGAGGGAAAAAAAACTGTCAAATTTTTCAAGTGTGTGTGCACCTAATCTTGAATGTGTGCATGCATATAGAGTGATGGAATTGATGGTATATGAGTATGAAATCATGTAAACGATGTGTATGCTAGGCTAATTTAATCATTGGATAAGCCTGAATGCCAAAAAATTGAGCAAAAATTGAGTGTGTGTATTGCTTGATTGGGTAAAAATAGTGTAATTTTTTAGAAATTTAGCATGCATGCATTCACTTAAGATTGATCGATTTTGCAATTTGAGAATTTCAATGTTTAATTGACGGATTAATTGCATAAAATTTTGGCCTAAATTTGGGGTGTGTGTGCCTACTCAATGGCATGTGCAATCCAGTGCTTGAAGGAATAATTGGTAGTTTTTACCAATTATGATGATTAATTTGGCCTAAAAGATCGTTGTGTATTTGATTGGTTAACTTTGGACGACTCAATTGATACCCGATTGAAAATGATTGATATACATTGCCATTGTGATGCGAATGCCAATTCCATTGGATATGGAAAAAAAATTCATTACATTGTGCATTTTCAAGTGCCATAATCAAATTTGCGTAACCGTACAAACCAAGTGACAAATCCGATTTGATTTGGATGATTAGGGCTTCTAAAGATGATTAATTAAATTTGCAATGATAAAAAACCGGGTCTAAATTTACCAATGTTTTGTGCCAATTGGGTTTGCCTAATTGTGGATATCCGGAGATATGAGCAACTTGAGTTGCAATGATTGATAAATGGGATTGAATTGGCAATTGAAAGAAAATCATGCATTAAAAAAGCTTGTGTGCATTTCCCGATTGATTGATTCAAATTTGAAATTAAAACCAAAAACTCAGATGGATTTGTATGTCATTTGTTTTGAGAATGATTTGGATTTTTGGGATTAATTTGTGTACATCATTTATCCACTGCTTTAGAACAATGATGCAATTGCTGGACGGATTTGAAATTTATCAATTGCAAACATTTTTTCACTACCAAGAGGAAATGTGCATTGAGTATTTCCATAACTTTTGATAGCGGTTTCGATCATCACGTGTGCAAAGGATAGTGATTTTGTTTGCAAAATTTCTTAAGGAAAATGCTTGTGAAATGTCCAATGCATGCTCGGGCCACTTCCAAACACATTCATGATTGCTTTGTGGGAACCTTTTCTTAAGAATAAAAAAATATTCAAAATATTAAAAATAAAATGTGTCGACCCTGCTTCTTGCTCTCTCTCTTTCTCTCTCTTGAGTTGCATGACGAATTTACTCATTTATTTGGCTCGTAGCACTTCAGCACACACACACACACACGCATGATCCTACTTTCTCTCTGCCATTTGCTTGGCTTGTAGTACAACTCACACACACACACACACACCACCCTCGCTTACTACTGGCTTGGCATGCAGATCCTTCAAAGATAGTGCCAAAAACGGGTATGTCCTCTTACAATAAACACACACATGCATGGAGTCCTTACAGCCTTGTCTATCGCCGGCTTGGCGCGAAGCACACACACAATCACACTTGCCTCCTAATTCACCACTGGATACCTGGCCTAAACGCGACCTCACACACACACACTCACGCACGTTGTCAGAACATGTTGCCGAGTCCCTTGACATTCAATAATATGCACTTGGAGTCTGCAGCCGCTCGTAATTCTCAATTCTGACTAGCTCTCTATCTTGAGCGTGAGACCATAGATGTTATAAATTGTAAAGCTTGTAATAGCTACAACTGCGGCCTGCCCGCTGTTGCTTGATTAAATTCGCACCTGCTAGCATGAGAATTTTGTATCCCGCCAAGTCAATGCACTCACGGACCCTCCCTGTTTTCTAGCTTCTCTTTTCCAATACCATTCACTGGCCCTGGCACCAATACCGACCTCATCACCCTCATTCTTGGGCCATTGCAGCGTGCTCCTTATAACCCCTGCTCATTGAGATTGTGCAGACACTGCAGAGTCCTGGAGAGCCGTTGCTAGCATCCTGTCTTATACTCAACCCAACACACAGAGTCCCTGCTAGTCACTACCTATATACAGATTATGGTGCAACGGCTCCCAATCGACTTTGTCTCTTCCTCAGCCACTATAGTGCGCTCATTGTAGTCTGCTGTGTGCTCAGTGAAGTCATGCAATTGCCAGGAGTGGCATCCTGCCTCAGCTCACCAAAACACACAACACACACACACACATCCTCAATACAAGCGAAGCCAGAGATGGCGGTCTGCCATGATCGTCTCTCTCTCTCTCTCTCTCTCTCTCTCTCTCTCTCTCTCTCTCTCTCTCTCTCTCTCTCTCTCTCTCTCTCTCTCTCTCTCTCTCTCTCTCTCTCTCTCTCTCTCTCTCTCTCTCTCTCTCTCTCTCTCGCTCGCTCTCTGTCACCTACACAAACAGCTGCCTGTAAAGATTAAAGAAAAGAAGTTTTTTTTTTTTTCAAGGATGTAAGGGATGCTTCCCACGGGATCACCCTACGCCCCATTTGACCTTCAACAATTTTTTTAAAAGAAAAAGCAGTGATTAGAAAGGACTAGTCTTCAGTGACTAAAGGAAGGGAAGATACAGTGCTTGGGTATGCCAGGCTCGAAAACCTTTGAATCTAGCACTTGTATTTTTGAATGCCCTAGAAATTAAGTGTGTTATCCCATAGGCCACTTGTGAAGGAATGACACTCTCTTTTGTGTTATGTGTCTCAGTAACACATAAGGTTCAGAGATAATCCTTTGTGCACATTTATATGCAACTTTTTCTCTCTTTTCTTGCTTCATATGAAAAACTTGATGCATGAGAGCATGCAGGTGCATATTTTTCACTACATTGTCGAGGCTTACGAGTCTTTTTTTTTGTCTCTCTTTCCTATATATGCCATATATGATATGTACGAGCAAGCATCAATTGATGCTTGGTTGAGAGTATGCATTACATTTTGGCCTTGGTACTATTTAATGTGCTTGAATTGAATGAAAAATCATTGCATAGCACTAAAAATTTGGCTTTCTTGAATGACCATGGGATAGCTATAAACTTTTGGGTTTGAGATTGATCTTTTAGTGCTTGTATTGGATGTTCAAATGCTTAAAAGCACTAATGTTTTGAGTTGTTTTGAAAGGGGTGTGGGGCAAGGTTGGATTGCAGATACAGGATGTCATCATTGCAAAAATTGAAAAACTTGGCTACTTAGAGCCATTCCAATTGATTGGATTAAAAGTTGTATACATGCTAGCTCATAGCTTGGTCAAAAGTTAACAAAATTTCATTTTGAGCTAGTGTTTTGCCAACTTTTTGAGCTTTCAAGTACAAATTTGGCTATTGAGATCCATTCACTTTCATTTCATCAAGTTGCAATCATCTCTAGCTCATAGATTGCTTTTAAATTGAAAATTTCATGTGAGCTAGTTGTTAGCCAACTTGTTGAAAAGCTTTAAATTGTAAAATTTTTCTATTGAGAGCCACTTCATTTCATCAAAATTGCATTAATTTTTAGCTCTTGGCTTGTTTTAAATTCCATACTTCAATTGAGCTAGAAATTAATTCACTTTTGAATCATGCATGAGAGATGGTAAAAATTGCAAAATTTGCTTATGTAGAAGCATTTTATCTCTCTCATTGTTGTTATGTATGCATAAATTTTCTACAAAGAGCATCATGTGCATAACCAAAGGCATTTTTTTTCCGTGGGTTTTTCCCCTTTGGCAAATTAGGGTATTCAAGACCCTAGCTTTAGGTTTTCATTAATGTTTGTGTGCTTTTTTTGGCTTTTAATAAAAGGTTTTGGAGCTTGTGTTTACACTTAGCTTCAAATCAGCTTCTTTTGCAAATAAAAGATCAACAGACTTCTCTACACAATGGGGATGCTTGCTCAAAGATGCTCAAAAGAGCATGAATAGGTATAATCCTTCCATGATTTTTCTCTCTTCTCATCTCTTCATTCTCTTGCTTGACTTAAGTGAAAGTTTACTTCTAAGCTATGGTTCTTTCATGTTCAAAAGCTAGGCATCTTAAAGTTTCAACACTTTGCTTTGTGAAAGTTAAATCATCAAAAACTTAGGTTTTGTGTGTGATAATCATAGGTAATTGGCCTTGACTTTAGATTAATGTGAATTCATTTCTCATTAGTCCTAGACTCTTAGTGATAGTCTTAATACTCCATTAATTTTTAACATGACCTAGGGATATGATTAGGCTTAAGTCCTTTAGTCCAATCGCCAATAGAATATCATATTGGAAGAAATAAAAAAGTGCTAAAAAAAAGAAACAATGAAGAAAAAAAGTGTCAAGAAAAAGTAGTAAAACTGCTACTAGACATCTGAAAAGAAAATTTCTATGTTATGTTGTGTCTATGTGAGGGCCTAGCGCCTCATTCGCACTTGGCAAGCGAGGGGAATCACCTTGGCTTGCTTGGTCAAGGCCCTAAACCACTGCCATGGGCTCATAGGGGTTAGTCGTCGCATTGGTAGTCTAGTAGGCTTTTGGAACACCTTCTTGAGGGTTCAAGGAGCTGAGAGACACACTTAGACTTCCCTTGGGGTGGTAGCCTTGTGATTGTGCTTTAATTTTTTTAATGAATGACAAAAACAAAACTTCCATGAGCTTTAAAAAAGCTTTGACAGTGTACTAATAGATTAGGAGTTTTTTTATAGCCCGTAGACATGATAGACTTGAATGTTTTATTAAGATTGGTCACATAGTTTTTAGGCTAGTAATTTTATGACCTTGCATTATCCTAGGGTCATAAATGATTGCTTATGTTTCATGCATAAAACTGAAATTTCAAGTGGTTTAATCATCACAATAGTTTAGGTGTATTTTTTGATTTATGTTCTCTAGTTCTTTACTATGGCTCACCCATCTTTTAGAAGCAAAAACTTTACGTTGCATGATTGTTCTTTCTTCTTTATGTCTTGTATCCTTGTTGGCCTTTGATGCTCATTACTTGTTCTTATGTTTTGCAGCTCAACATTTCTTCCATGGAATTACTTTCTACCATGTCATTGTGTCTTGCTTCACCAGCACACGAGGACGTGCACCAAATTAGGAAGGGGGGAATGTTAGCAACGGCTAACATAGGCTACACAAAATATTCATCAAGTGGGAGATATCTATTGTTGTGCATAATATGTCCAACTCACCTTGTATAAGTCTTGGGCTCACTTGGAGTTCCAAAGTTCTACATGTTAGCCTAGAGGGCTCAAGCTTAAACCCATAGTAGAAGGGATTGTGTTGAAAGCCTTTAAAAGGAATCCTTTATGCAAGGAGGCTTCATTCTTGAGTATTCACTCTTGAGGATCCACTTTTGAGAGCTCCCTCTCTCTAGAGTGTTCACTCTTTGGCTTAGCCTTGAGCTTAATGTCTATGCTTGAGAGGCTAGTGCTAACCATTGTAATTAGTGTAAGCTCTTCTTGATTAATCTAATTATTATTTTTTCATTAGTCTCTTCTTCTCTACATTTCATCTTGTCATGAAGTAGTATTACACTTTCATTATTCTAGATTTGAGAGATGTATGTACTTCTTGCTAGTAACCACTATTATCTCTCTACCAACAATTGATTTGCGATATTAAGCATCACAAATTAGGTTGATAAAGTTGGGTCTTAATCTTATAATTTGTGTGTGTACCCTATTCTTTGCTTGTGTGTGTAGATAGGTTTTATGAAGCTCTAGCACCATTCACCTCGTGTGTGTAAGCTATTGATGAAGTGCCTTAATTGACATGTGGTAATTAGTGTGTGCTTATCATTAGTGTGCTTGAGGTTTCTAGTCTATGGCAAGTCGAACTTTGGTGGGCTTGATGTGTGTAGGAGATTAATTGATTAGTGATTAGAGTAGTTTTATAGTTAGTCTTGAAATGGCTAATCTCTACTTACACTGGAGAGTTGATCTCTTGAATCCTCTATTCCATTCATCCAATGCTCGTGCTTCCATGCCTTAGCTGGGTTGCTGATCCACGTATTTGATAATTTTGTGTGGGTTGCGATTAGGTTGTGCTACAATGCCTCCATGGTATGGTGTATGACCGCCGATATGGGGCATGGCCTTGGGGAGTTAACATACTCCACCATATCTTCAGTTAGACCAACAAAAAATTGTTGTTTTTGCTCTCCAAAATTCATATTTTTGAAGACAGTGGCTTTGAGATGTAAGTCCCAAAACTTGTCTACATATTTGTGAATAGATTTGTAGCAAGAGAGCTTCAAGCTTTTCCATTCAGTGAATACTTTGTCTTTGGCATCAATAGCCAAAAACTGCTTCATGATGGAAGCTCTTAAAGCTTTCGATGTTCGTGGAGCTTCACCATTTTCCCATAGGCTAGACCACAATTGCCTAGCGGAATTTTAAAAGCTCATAGCTACATGGCGTAGCTTAGAGGACTCGGTAAAGCCCTCATCTTAAAATTCTGCATCATCGAATTGTTGAATGAAGGTCAAGACTTTGTATTATGTAGCACCAAAGGTGCCATCGTAGGTAAGGAAAGAGATGTTCTTTCCTCCCTCTTTGAACTTCTTGAGCTTGGATGACCTCTTCCATGCGGCATAGGATTTCTTATGGCCTCTTCTTTTTGGTGGTTTCAAAGTTGCACCATCGCTTTCTTTAGAGGAGGAAGAATTTGAGGAGAATGGAGAAGAGGGTGACCTCTTTCTTGCCTTTTTCTTCCCTTGTTCCTCCTTGTCTGCACCATCACTTTCTTCATAAGAGGAAGAAGATGAAGAAGATGGAGAAGAGGGTGACCTCTTTCTTGCCTTTTTCTTCTCTTGTTTTCTATTGTCCCTCTTTGAATTATGGTGTGGAGAATTGTGCGATGGTCTTCTCTATTTAGGGGGGGTTGGAGAGCGCTTTGCCCGCCGTCTTTGTGGAGTCATCTCCACCAAAATTGCATTAGAGTTGCTTCTTTCTTGTCCCTTCGATGGGGGATCTACCATTGTAACTTGGGTTCTCCTTTGGGAAGGAGATGCATCATCAAGTAGTAGATTTTTGAGCCCTTCGTACGTACGAATCCTTTTCTTCTTCCTTTATCGGAGAGAGGCCTCTTTTGGAAGTCTCACAAGGAGGCTTCCTAGGTAATATCTCTTCTTGGTGGAGAGTTTGGAGAATCCCATGAGCACGTAGTTTCCATTGCACTTCACTTTGGAGGGTTGGACTACCCATGGCTTGTTGAAGCCTAGAAACAAGGTAGTTAACAAGCATAGGGGCATCATTAGTAGAGTGCTCATTATCAAAATCAAAGCTATCAACATTAATTTCACTCTCTTTACTATTATCAGCCATTCTAACAACTTTTAGGTGTAAACATTTTTAGATGTACTTTGGCACTTTACGCCCTAGTTGCTACTCCTCTTAACCCCTTTAGAAAAGCACTCAAGCTCTTGTACCCATGGCTCGAATATCATTAATTGCAAGGAATAGAAGAGAGGGTTTTTCACCACCAAATAGTACCGGCTCCTGTCAAGCTTCTAATAGCTCAATAGTGGTTAAGTCGTAGGCAAGCCCCATAGGAATCCACTATTAAGACCATAGCTCTCGATGGTGATGCCCCCTTATCTACACGAAGCAAGCCCACTACAAGGTTGAAAATCCCTATTCTACTTACTTAATTGCAATTAATAATACCAACCATTTATACTTACCTCGAGGACTTCCCTTCTTGAGCAAGAAAAGATAAATCTTGGGCTTTGATACCAATCTAACATTGAATGGTCTGGTAACTTTTGTGTAGAGGAAAATAGCATAGACATAGTGAGCATTTCATTAGAAAATATTCCTAATGAGCATAGAAAAAGTGCTTGGATGGAGAGAGTAACAAATATCATAGCACCTAGTTAGATAGGCATGAACAATACTTCAGAAAGAGAGAGAAATTAAGTTATTAACAACAGTTGAGGATCGGATTTACATGGAGCCACGGTCCCCCCTCCAAAAGGCTTTGTATCATAGGTTTCCCCCATCAAGGGAGACATTTTACAATACAATACTTTTTGTTCCTTCAATAGCTTGCCAGTACAATGAAAATGAAAGCTCCAGCACCATGTGCATACTTTGAACACAACATCAATTCCCTCACGGTCTTAGACCCAAGACCTCACACACCTTCAAAGATGGTGAGAGTTAGTGGGGTATGAGAGTAGATTGAGAGGAAGAAGGAGTATTCTTACGAGAAAGAAGAATATCTCCTCACATAATCACTCATAATAGCTTAGCATAGTTTAGTAATTAGCATGGTAGAGGAGATGAGCATGCATTGGATCCTGGTTCTTGGTTGGATTGACATCACAAAGCCAAGAGTTGTTTGTGTAACCTCCCTTCTCACAAGCTTGGAGTAGATGATGAGCTTTCCATCAAAGCTTGAGAAGGAGAGAGAGTATTCTTTGCTTCACACATGAGATTGTGTGTGTGTGTGTGTGCTTCAAGATTTTTGAGCAACACTTTCACTTTGAAGCATAAATTTTTCAGCTTAGGGTTCTTATTCTTCCATACTCCCAACACTTTATTTACAACCAACAAAGCATCTCCTTTAATTTGCAAGTGTCTAATTCTCAATTGTAAGCAAATATGCAAACCACCTTCAAGAGCCATGTATTCTGCTTCATTTCCACTTTTGGCATCAAGTTTAAGCCCTTGCTTCCTCATAAGCTTCCCCTGTGCATCATAAATAAAAATGCCTCTTGAAGAAGCATCATGACTTCTACGATAAGAACCATCAAAGTATAACAATGTAGCATTAGGGATGGCAACAGTCTCGACTTCCTTCTTTCACACCACCTCTTCTTTAACCAAAATGGGAGTATCCTTATAAGTGATAACGTCTGCCAGGGTAGCCCGAGTACTTTCCTCTACCAAAAAGGTGATCTGAAACTCCTGAAGCTCAATAACCCATTTCATCACTATTTTTGATATATTTGAATTATTGAACAGCTGCGGAAGCAATAAATAACTGGTGAGGAAAGTGAATGACTTTTGCAGCAAGTAGTGTATGAATCGTCTGAAAGCATAAATCATACTCGTCATCACCAATTCAATTTCCAAAAAAACTCTTTCATGAGGAGTATTTACACTACTAGCATAATGGACAGGTTTCATATACTGAGATTCCTTCCCCCTTTGCAATAACATAGCCCTGATAGCATCATCTCCCACTGATGGGTTAACATAGAACTCCTTTTCCCAATCAGGCGCTTGCATAATGGGGAGTGTACTCAAAACCTCTTTAACTCTGTCAAAAACCTTGTCACAGTCATGAGACCATTCCAAAGGATCATTCTTGACGGTTTGTTGCAATGGATATAATAGCTGCGATGCCAAGGGTGTGAAGTGAGACATATATTTAACTTTCTGTATGAAAGTGGCCAGCTATCTTGTATCTTTTGGAGATGACAGTAACAGCAAAGCCTCCACTTTCTCTGGATGTGCTTCAATCCCATGTTCTGAAATAACATGCCCAAGAAGCTTCACCCATGGTTGTGCCAAATGACATTTTTTAGGGTTTAGCTGCCCCCACATTCATCATACCTGGAAAAATTCATTTCAAGCTTTTGAACATGCTCTTTCCTTGAACTGTATACACAAAAATCATCTATGAATCCTTTGACAGACTTCCTAAGGAATGGGGTAAGGACCCAATCTACTTTTCTTTCAAGGACTCCTGGCCCATTTGTAAACCCAAAAGGAAGGCAAAAAAAAACAAAAGCAATCCCATGGCATGATAAAAGTAGTCTTTTTCCTGTCTTCAGGAGCAAGGATAAGTTGAAAGTATCCTGAATATCCATCACAGACACTGTATCTCTCAAAACCAACCCACTGCATCTAACAATTGATCAATAAAAGGCAAAGGGTAAGGATCTTTCTTGGTCACCCATTCAGTGGCTTGTAATCAACACAAACTCTCCAACGCCCATCTTTCTTTGGGGTGACTACTACAGGGCTCACCCATTCAGCATTATCCACTGGCACAATGAACCCTGCATCCAAAAGCTTATTCACTTCTTCCTTTAAAGCATTCATATGTTCCTTACCCATCCTTCTTAATTTCTACCGTATTGGCTTTGCCCCTTCAACTAGCTCGATCTTCATAGGATCCCCAAACAAAACCCCTTATTTCCTGATATGAGGTAATGAAAATATTTGGAAACTTGTCCAACATTGCTAAGTACTCCCTTCTTTCTCCTTGAGGCAAATCAATACTCAGCATATTTTGAATCAACTCTTTCTTCACTCGCAATTCCTGTTTAGGTTGCATCAACTCTTCAAGTTGCTCTAAACGGCTTGAAGCATTTATATTCCCTGATATTTGCAACACTTCACTAATTTCTTTTTGTTCCTCATCCAACAACAAGAATGACACTTCACCCTCATCACTGGAACTCGAGGTAGTGCTACTTTTTGAGTCTTCATAACTATCATCACTCGTAGTTTTAGACTCATCATTCTCACTCACATTTTCAAGTGCCATAAGCTGTTTGGTAGTCATATCAAACGCTCTCTTTTCACCCTTCTTGTCATGCACACCGATTGTGCCCTTGCACCAATCTTGCATGGCACCCACAATTCTCAACCAAGGTCGTCCCAGAATGAGAGGAAAGGCTCCCAGACCAGCGGGAATAACATTAAAGTTTACCATAACCTTCACATTAAATACTTTGACTTCCAAAATCTTGATCATTCCCAAACATTTCACATTGGCATGGTTTGCTAGTCAAATCCGAAACCCAGAGCTTCCACATGGAATGAGACCTAGCCTCTCAACACATGACTGTGTAATCACACAAACTTGAGCACATGTAGGCTTCTCCCATGCCCACACCTTTGTGCCAAGCGTTCACACAAACTTGAGCACCTCCATCCATGTAGGCTTCTCCCATTCCCACACCTTTGTGCCAAGCGTTCACCACAGGACAGATGTCGGGTAACTCTCCCATAGAAAACACTCTGACTTGTAATAGAACTAGTCTTTGAAGTTCTTAAAGTCAAAAAGAATGTAGCAGGACATATCTTTCGTTAGCACGATTTGAAAGATTGTTGAATAGTCTATTAAATAGAGCTTATACGAATGAGTTGAGATATTAAGAGAAAACATATATTCTTTTTTTTTAAATAATACACTAAAGACGGATTTGATAAAGATTAATGAATAACAGATAGTCTGTCTATGAACAGTAAAATTGAGATTTTTATTAATATCAATGTTTTATATTTATGTGTTTTAGCTTAAAATGCATGGGTAGGCTTAAAATAAGTTGTAAAAGTAGTGGAGACCCAAAAATAGAGGTTTTATGAGTCGCGACTTAAAAGTTGCGTTTTTAGCCAAACAGAGACGTTTTTTCGCAATTCTGTTCACGTTGCCTTGTAGACCAAACCTATTCCCGTCGTTTTGAGTACCTGGATTGCTCTGTTCTGAGTTCGTTTGTAAAAGTTATGATGAAAACAAACAAAAGGCAGCAGCATTGTAGTGTACACAGGGACAGACAGACATACAACATCATACAGTTCTCTCTGCTATCAACCAAGAAGTGGATTGTTTCTTCATGGTAGAGTATGACAATTGAGATTATGAAGGTATATAATTATGTTTTTTACTTTGATTATCATGTTGAATTGGTTGCACGAGTATGTTCTTTTGGCTATTTTGTAGGCGATGCAGAAATCAATGTGTGAAACAGGATCTGTGCAAAGTGTCATGATAGAAATCTAATCTTTACGGATCGCTTAGCGATCATGTTCTTATATTATTCTCGCAGGTATACTTGGTACGAAAATCGTGCAAGATTTTCGAGGAAAAGAAGGATAAAAGCACGACGGGTGGTGCGTTTGGGGATCATTCACCGATCTCTTCTTCTGCGAGTGCAAGTGCGAGTGCGAGTGCGAGTGAGAGTGAGAGTGCGAGTGTGAGTGCGAGTGCGAGTGAGACGCTGCATGCAAGCGAACTGAAGCTCGGGGGTGGTCGGGAGGTTCGAGCTCCGTACAACGGAGTACGCCCATATATTTTGCTCCTCTGTTGTATCAAAACTCTACAAAGATTCATCAATACAAAGATCTCTTTCTCTATCTTTTTCTATCGATTTCTATTATTCGGTTCCCGTGACAATTGGTATCAAAGCAAGCGGTTGATTCTGGACATGGAAGGATATGAGAGGAGGATGAAGGAGCAAGAAGACCTGATTCAGCGACTATGAGAAGATCTGAAAATTGCAAATCGGGAGCGTGCTGAGACTCTGCGGGGCAAAACAGCACGAGAGCATGATATCTATGTAGACTTGATGGCCAACATGGAGGTGAAAACAATGCTAATCCACCTGGAAACAATAATCATCGTGGCGGCGTTGGGGTACCGCCAAAAGAAACGATGACGATATGGGAGAAGCGACAACCAAATCATTCTTAACGAAGGCTAAGCTTAAAGAGTTTGATGGCATAAGAAAGATATGCGAAGATTTAGAAGCGTGGATTGAAGAACTCAAAGATTTGGATTATACTTTCAATATCGAGAACATGACCACGAGACTTTCGAATGCTCGAGCAAGGTGACCGATAAGACAATACGTACCAAGATGGCTCAATTGGAGACTTTTGGCGATGCGTACGATAAAGGTAAGTCATCTACCCCTTCTTTGTGATGTTTTATGTCTTTGATACGTCCTTTGAAAGCTTCTGTGAGATCGAATTTATACGTAGAAGTTGAGATTAAAATTTGAATTTCTTAATTGATTTGGATAGTATTCATTGCTTCTTATCGTCTAAATTGATTGAGAAATTAAATCGAGAAGTTAAAAGACTTGTGGACTTAACTAGTGGTAATAATAGTTTCACGAAAGAGTTAGTAGAAATTATTATTTTTTTCTTTGTAGAGTCGAAATCATAAAGATGATTTCTATAACATAAACATTGATATGCATGATGTTATCATTGGTATCAATTAGATCATTGAAAATCATGTTTTGATTGATTGTTAAGAAAGAAAAATATATCTTTAATCATTTGATGATGATAAGTCACACTCTTTGTGGAAAGAAAGAGATTCTAAATCTAGTTTTGGCAATGGAATTGATAAGGTGGCTTAGATAAGAGTGTGAGACGTTGCTTGTGTTTGCTAATGAGATTAAAGAGAATCTGGGGATAAACATAAAGAGACAAATCTAGAATTTATAGAGGATCTCTTACATGAAGTTAAGGATGTGTTCCGGACTATCTTCTTGGTATACCTCCGCCTAGAGCGGTAGACCATGCCATAGATCTATATCCAAGAGAGACACCTTGTAATGGAATTTGCCTATTCAATTTGAGAATAGCGGAATTTAATGAGAGTACTTTCAAGAAATGATTTTGTGAGCATAGCGGGTAGACATAATTGAAGATAGCAACATAATCATAGCAATTAGTTAACTTGGCATAAACAATACTTTTGCAAGAGAGAGAGTTTAGAGAACATGACAACAATTGAGGACTGGATTTATGTGGAGCCGGTCCCCCCTCCAATAGGCATTTGTATTATGATTTCTCCCTTAAAGAGAGACTTGTTACAATACAGTCTTTGTGTTCCTTGTGACCTAGGTGATGCCATGAAGATGGAAGGCTTCATGCACCACAAACATAACATAAACTTGAAGAAAGCTTTAACTATCCCAAGCCTCAGTCCCAAGACCTCAAACACCTTCGAAGGTGGAGAGAGCTAGCAGGGAATGAGGGTAGGGAAGAGGAAGAAGAAACATTTCGTAGGAGAAAGAATTAGTTCCTCACTTATCATACTCTTGTTGCTAGCATACATAATAGCATAGTAATGAAGAAGAAGGAGATGGAAAGCCTAAGCATTGAAGCATGGCTCTTGGTTGGATTTGCACTCCATAGCCAAGAGTGTTGGTGTAGGCTCTCAACCTCTACTTGCTTGGAGAGGGAGCTCTTGCACTTTGCATATCACACAATGAGAGTGCTTGTGAGTGTGTGTGGGTGAGTATACCCCCTAGGCACCCCCCTAGCTTGCTTGGGTCGACCCCCCCTTATAGCTCATGCCTGAAGCTCATTGGACCCCTCCAGGCCTAGCCAATCACAAGCAGGAGCCATTACAAGCAACATGGGTAGCCTTGGGACAAGTGTCCCCCTTTCCCCTTTGAGAGAGAGGACTTGATAAATGCTAAAACAATTAGATAATTCATGTAATTTGTCATTGGACCCCTTTGAAGCCTAGCCAATAGGCTTCAAGCAACACATGAAGGTAACATGGGTAGGGGCCTGACATGTGTCCTTGCTGCCTCTTCAAGATGGGCTTCCCTTGTGTGTGTGAGTGGGTGTTCTCTCTCTAGGCCCTAGGAAAAGGGCTCGCCCCCCCTCTTGTAGGAATGCTTTTGACTTTTAGGTGATCAAGCACCTTACTCACCAAGCATGACAAAGCACTTGAACTAGGGGGGGTTCCCACAAGCATCTCAGGCAAGCTTCTCAAGGCCCCTCAAGTACTTTAATCATGCAGCAAGTCAAGCACCTCAAGCATGGAGCCAGTCAAGCACCTCAAGCATCTTAATCAAGCACCTCAAGCAGGACAAGCACCTCGAGCTTGGGCCGGGTTCCCACCTCAAGCTCAGCCCTAGCTTACTTAAGGTCAAAAGGACGTTTACACACATTTATTGGAGGTCTTCAATGAAGCTAACCCTAAGGTCTTATGCTCCATTGGTTAGCCTTGCTCTTTGATAGACCATATCCCTTTTGGGCCCCTTTACATTGGCCCCGTGTTGAGATAGATCTAAAATCACATACCTATATCTTAACACTTGTTCCCGTTTATTCTCCCACATTAAGTGATCAATTTAATATGAGAAAATCATTTGGGTTAGTTAGATATTAGATTTTATGACACACCTTATTCCAGATCTCCATACATGTTCAATATTGATGATCTTAAAGAGCTCAAGATATAACTTGATGATCTTTTGAAAAAGGATTTCATTAAACCTAGTGTATCTCCTTGGGGTAGTCCTGTGTTATTCCAAAAGAAAAAGGATGGTACATATAGGTTATGCATCGACTATAGGGGATTAAACAAAAAGGCCATTAAGAACAAATATCCTCTTCCTCACATAGATGAACTGCTTAGTCATTTGAGTGCTACCACAATATTTTCAAAGGTTGACCTTCGTTCTGGCTACCATCAAATCCGTATCAAGGCCGAGGACATTCCAAAGATTTTTTTTCGTACACGTTATGGACATTATGAATTTAGAGTTCTTGCTTTTGGTTCGACTAATGCCCCAACAACTTTCATGTGCTTAATGAATAATATTTTTCACCCGTATCTTGATGACTTCATTCTGGTATTCTTGGATAAGGTTTTTGTGTATTCTACGAATGAAGAAGATCATGCATTGCACTTAAAGAAAACATTTGAGGTTTTGCGTGAACATAAATTGTATGCCAAAGCAAGTAAGTATTCTTTTGCAAAGGATCAGATTGTGTATTTGGGAAGAGTGATTTCTAAAGAGGGGATTCACATTGATCTTGATAAAGTTAAGACTATGTTAGTAAGAGATGTAAGAAGCTTTATGGGTCTAGCACAATATGAGAGAGCACACATTAAAGATTTCTCTAAGATAGCAAGTCCTTTGACCGAATTGACCAAGAAAGACAAGGGTTTTGTGTGGACTTCTAGCTGTGAGACTACTTTTGAGACCTTGAAGGCTAAAATAGCGGAAAATTTTGTTTTAAAAGTCCTTGAGATGGGCAAACCATTTGTTGTGTCCTGTGACGCTAGTGGTGAACAATTGAGTTGTGTTTTTACACAAGAAGGAAGAGTGGTTGTATATGAGTTTAGGAAATTAAGACGACATGAATTGAACTATGCAACACATGATCTAGAATTGCTTGCTGTTGTTCATGCATTGAAGCATTGGCGTCATCTCTTGTTTGGTGTAAAATTTGAATTGCGTACTGATCATCAAAACTTGAAGTATATTTTCACTCAGCCATTGTTAAATAACAGACAAAGAAGATGGATTGAATTGCTGGCTGAGTATGACTTTGATTTGAAGTATTTGTGTGAAAAAGAAAATAAAGTTGCAGATGCATTGAGTCGTACGCCCATGGGTAATTTGTTGACTGTTGTGCGATCCAATTTGATTGATGATATGCATGCTGAAGTTGAAAATGATTCTTTTTATATGCCTATTTTGAAATTCTTGCGTGAGAATATTGGTGAGAGGTATGAGAACAGATATCACTTGTATAAGGAAAATCTATATTATTATGACCGCTTGTGTATTCCTGCAAATTCTGCTTTTAAGAGTCAAATTCTGCATGAGTGTCATAATTCACCTTTTTCTGGTCATCCTGGATTGAATAAGACACATGAAAAGATTAAAAGTTCATTCTTTTTCCGTGTATGAAATTGGATGTTAAGAATTATGTGCGTGAATGCTTTCAATGTCAACAAGTTAAGATTGAACATAAGAGGATACTTGGTAACCTTCAACTCTTAGACATTCTTTTACAGAAGTGGGAGTCTATATCCATGGACTTTATTATTAGACTTCCTACTACTCGTGGAGGGTATAACTCGATCTTTGTGGTGGTAGATAGACTCACAAAACAGGCTCACTTCTTTCCCGTGAAAGTAACTGATACTGCTTTGACCATTGCACGCTTGTTTATGAAAGAGATATTTTGTTTGCATGGCATGCCCAAGAGCATAGTGTCTGACAGAGATTCTAAGTTCACTTCTCATTTCTGGAGAGCGACTTTTGACTCTATAGATACCCAGTTACGCATGTCTAATGCTTTCTATCCTCAAACTGATGCGGAAACGGAGAGAGTGAATCGTATTTTAGAAGATATGTTACGAATGTATGTCAATGAAAACCAATCTAATTGGAATGAATATTTGCCTTTGGTTGAATTTGCATACAACAGTTCATATCATTCATCTATTAGGATGACTTCGTTTGAGGCAATGTATGGCTATAACTGTCCCACACCTATAAATTTTCTTAGCTCGAGGAATAAGGTAGAACTGTTACGTGAGATGCTTGAGAAAATGGATAACGAGCTGGCCAAAATCAGGGGGAATATTAGAGAATCTCAAAAGAGACATAAACTGTATTATGACAAGAAACATAGTGTTGTGGAGTATGAAACTAGTGATATGGTTTTCTTAAAGGTCATTCCTGAGAAGTCTCATTTGATTCTTGGAAAGGATAGAAGATTGTCTCCATGATTTGCTGGGCCATTTAAAATTTTGAAGCGCATTGGTTCATTACTTTATAAATTAGAATTGCATTCTCATGTTAAAGTGCATCCTGTATTACATGTGAGTATGTTCCTAATGTGCATCATGTTTTACAAAACAACTCTAAGTTGAAAGATGACAGACCATTGATTGTAGAACCAGACTTAGTACTAGATAGGCGTTTTAAACATCTAAGAAATAGAGACATTGTGGAAGTTTTGGTTAAGTGGCAGAACTATCCAGTAGAGGATGCATCATGGGTTGATCTTAGTGTTTTGCAAAGAGAATTTTCCTCTCTTTAGACCAACTCTGAGGACAGAGTTAATTTTGATAAGGGGAGAATGTAATAGAACTAGTCTTTGAAGTTCTTAAAGTCAAAAAGAATGTAGCATGACATATCTTTCGTTAGCACGATTTGAAAGATTGTTGAATAGTCTATTAAATAGAGCTTATACGAATGAGTTGAGATATTAAGAGAGAACATATATTCTTTTTTTTTTAAATAATACACTAAAGACGAATTTGATAAAGATTAATGAATAACAGATAGTCTGTCTATGAACAGTAAAATTGAGATTTTTATTAATATCAATGTTTTATATTTATGTGTTTTAGCTTAAAATGCATGGGTAGGCTTAAAATAAGTTGTAAAAGTAGTGGAGACCCAAAAATAGAGGTTTTATGAGTCGTGACTTAAAGTTGCGTTTTTAATCAAACAGAGACGTTTTTTCGCAATTCTGTCCACGTTGCCTTGTAGACCAAACCTATTCCCGTCGTTTTGAGTACCTGGATTGCTCTGTTTTGAGTTCGTTTGTAAAAGTTATGATGAAAACAAAGAAAAGGCAGCAGCATTGTAGTGTACACAGGGACAGACAGACATACAACATCATACAGTTCTCTCTGCTATCAACCAAGAAGTGGATTGTTTCTTCATGGTAGAGTATGACAATTGAGATTATGAAGGTATATAATTATGTTTTTTACTTTGATTATCATGTTGAATTGGTTGCACGAGTATGTTCTTTTGGCTATTTTGTAGGCGATGCAGAAATCAATGTGTGAAACAGGATCTGTGCAAAGTGTCATGATAGAAATCTAATCTTTACGGATCGCTTAGCGATCACGTTCTTATATTATTCTCGCAGGTATACTTGGTACGAAAATCGTACAAGATTTTCGAGGAAAAGAAGGATAAAAGCACGACGGGTGGTGCGTTTGGGGATCATTCACCGATCTCTTCTTCTGCGAGTGCGAGTGCGAGTGCGAGTGAGAGTGCGAGTGCGAGTGCGAGTGCGAGTGAGACGCTGCATGCAAACGAACTGAAGCTCGGGGGTGGTCGGGAGGTTCGAGCTCCGTACAACGGAGTACGCCCATATATTTTGCTCCTCTGTTGTATCAAAACTCTACAAAGATTCATCAATACAAAGATCTCTTTCTCTATCTTTTTCTATCGATCTCTATTATTCGGTTCCCGTGACATGACTTGTCCATGCTTTGGCTCTTTTTTTGGATTCACTAATGACTTCCATTGCCTTTTAATTTTGGGCACCATATTCATCAACTGTCCAAGGGTACAATCTACTTTCCTCCCAATTGGGTCTACCTTTAAATTGTAAACTGTTTGGCCTTCTCCCAAAGGAAAATCTTCCACCTCAAATCATCTACGAGGCTTTCTCTTTCTCTTGGCTTTCGCATCTTCACCCTCCTTCTCCTTCCCTTTCTTTCTGCTAGGCTCTGGTGCTGCATAGCCTACTGGAAACACATCTGCGTCTTTCGTTTCAACCCGCACAACACCCACATGACCACCTGAGGTTGAGGCTTGATTTTCCTTTCCAGTACCTTGATCTCCTCGTATATCCAATGCATAATCATTAGCTCTGTTAGGAATGTGCTGAGGAAGTGGGAACCTATCCCCTCCCATCCTTGGTGGCTTTGAACAATAAGTGATAATATGACCAAGTTCACCAAGTGGGGATGAAGCTTCTCAGTAGCTCAAAACCGTCTTGTCCAGCATTCGCATTAGGTTGAGTTTCACATGCCTGAGCCATTTCTCTACCACCTCCACCACCAAGGACACTAAGTTGCAACTCTTGCATCGTGGTCATCATATCTTGCATATTTTGTTGTGTTTGGTACTAGCGGCCCTTTTAACAGGATGACCTCCACCTTTTGCATGATTCTCCTCCTTTGGCTATCATTAATTTTCTCAGGGACCGCTTTCCCGTATTCTTTAAGCCTTTTAGCTTTCCATTCTTTCTCTCTGGCAATGGCGACTGCCTCCTCGAAGGTGACGAGTCTTGTCAGCTCAACTTTGAACTTTAGACTTTCTTTTTACGTTTGCCACAAAATGGTCCTTTAACATGGATGGAGGGATCTCGTTTCCCAAAGCCCAAGACCATTTATTCCATAAATGGGTGAATTGCATGACAAAATCATCAACACTCTAATTATCCCTCTGAGTGTATCCCAAAATTTCATGCCAAACTTCATCAGGTACTTTAATGGATTGGTATTGTGCCAAGAAATCTTGCTTCACATGGTTGTAGTCCAAAACCACCCCTGGATTTTGTGCCTGTATCAACTCCTCAAAATTGTGTAACCAAACTTTTGTCTCATCTTGTAAACTATATTGCAACAGCCGCAACAATATATCTTAGTCTAGTATATTGCACAGTAAGCAATTGACTTTCAACTTTTCAATAAACGTTTGTGCATTTTTATCAGGCAATCCGTGAAACTATGGGAACTCGTTTGCCATGTTTGATTGCCACAAAAACACTTACATGTGATGTCGAAAGCTCAATGGATGTCGATGGATCACTCCAATACCTAGTCCACCTCACACTGGGTAGCCCAACCCTCAGTGCTTGGCTTCACAAAACCTCACGACCCTCCTAAGACTGCAATCCAATTATACCACCCCCTCAAGTATTGTCCACAATTTGCACATACATAGGCGGTTGTCCATAAGGACCCACATCCCTTTTACATTCCCTACATGCAGAATAAACATATTTCACAAGAATTGGAGCATAGGAGAACTTGCTCCTAAGTGGGGGAACCAAAATGATGTTAGCGTGCAAACAAGAAAGCCTTGCACACACCACACCGTCGGAAGGAAACACCATAAAGCTGCAGAAAACACCTATGTCGAACACCTGTAAAGTCGGGTGGGAAACTACCCTAACCTAAACCATGATTAAAATTGATGAGAACCAAGACCATACAAATGAATCTCGTGTTGTGTAGACCTCTGTAGAGTATCCATATGCTTGATTCCGACAACAAAAGAGAGAGTTACAAGCTTTGGAAGTTGGGGTATCTCTCAAAAGCTCCCAAAAAGCTAGTCTCTGTTAGGAAAAAGGGTGTGCAAGGATTTGCAGCTATGAAAAGGGTTTTTTTTGGCTCTTATCCCAAGGTATTTTCTCTCTCCTCTTAACCGACATGATTTCCCCCTTTGGGCACCTTTTAATTGGTCCATTTTTGCCTTCTTTGGGGAAAAGTGAGTTGTCGGTCACTTTTTGACCAAGGCAAGTGGGGAAGGGATGTGTCCTGTGGACCAAAAAGGTGCCCAGGCGCTTGGACAGGAGTGGGAACTGAAAAAGGGCACCCCGTCTCTCCCCCTACACCTAAGAGCCCTCATTAGCAAGGCAAGGAGGCTTCATTTTCTCCTTTGATACACCGTTAGGGGGTACCCACTCCCCCCTTTATACCCTCCAATTTCCACTTGCTCCCCCCCATGTGGGATTACTCCATTGCCACTTGGCATCATCCTCCCACCTCCCCACTTGGGCCAATAAATTTTCTGTTTTGCTCCTCACACCGAGCAATCTTGGCGGAGGCATGGCGGGTGACTCCGAGCACCAAATGCGACGCTGTAAAGCCCGGCTCAGAGCTTATCACTTCGGCTATTTCCAAAAATCTTCGGCCACACCTTTTCTAATTAATCCATAAAATTATCCCACTTGCCTTTTCTCGCATGCATCTGTACCCACTTTCTAAGTGAGGAACTACCCACTTCCAATGCACGTAACTCATGATGTATGAGTCCGATTCACCAGCTATCAAGCACGACTGAAAGTACTCATTGAAAACCACCTTTTAGGAGTTTGACCAACCTGAGACTCTTGCAAATGACTAAGCAAAACCAAGCCTTTATACATATATTTTGCAAGAGAACTCTGAAAACTCAAAGCATTATGTACATTTATGTACTCGAGGCTAGTGAGAAAGCTTTTTAGCATGGATTAGGAACTTTATCTTCATTCAAAAAATGCCTAACAGCATGAATCAAAGGGATGTGCAAAATGAAGTGCGATAAGCCCACAATGCAACCATAAGATACTTGTCCCAATCACTTTTGTGATTGTTTACATGTTTAGTGATGATCTTGCAGATCATACCATTTACCTTATCCACCAAACCGTTGCATTGTGGATAGTAGGGGGTTGAGTGTTGTTGTGAGATACCCGGCTTCTCCATCAGCTCTCCTACTAGGTCTCCTTGAAAACCTGGTCCCCTATCAAAAATTATTTTAAGAGAAGTGCCAAAACGACAAAAAATGTTTTCAAATACAAACTTAGCCACTTCCTTAGCTGTAATCCGGGTGGTAGCAACTGCTTCAGCCCACCTGGTCATGTAGTCCACACCCATGATGATATAAAATTGATTGGCTCATTGGAAAAGGCCCAATGGCATCAATTCCCCATTTCTCAAATGGTCCATAAGAGAAAATAGGAGTTTGTGACTTGTATGTGAGTCTCATATCCCCAGCCTTCTGACACTCTTTGCATGTTTTGCACCAGTGATTCACATCTCTCTGTAAACTAGGCCACACAAACTCGGCTTGTAGAACCTTCCTACTAGTGATGTGAAGTGCAAAGTTCCCTCCACAAACACCATCATGACAACTTGAAATTATTTGTGTGATTACTCTAGAGAGAGGTACACACCTAGAATTTGATCCTTACCCTTGTAGTAGAGGTCATCATTGATAAGGTGATATTTTGTTGCCTTTTGCACAAGCCACTTCTTTTGGCCCTTAGTAAGATCTTTAGGACACTCTCGTATGTCCAAGAAGATCATGATGTCAGTCATAGAATCGCTACCTTGGAAGAGAGGTAGCTTCAACTTGATAGCACCCACCATTGGAACATCTTGTAGCTTCTCTCTAGCTAGAGCATCTGCTTCTTGATTTTTTGCTCGAGGGACATGATGTAATTATACAGCTTGAAACTTCCCTAAAAGGTTCCAAACTTGCTACAAATGGCATAACAAGCTATGATTTTTACAAGCCCAAGTTCCTTGTATTTGTTTTATTAAAAGCATGGCATCGCTAAATACATTTAATCGTTGAATACCTTGTGTCACACACCACTCTAACCCAAGAGTTAAGGCCGCATAATCTACCTCATTGTTGGAGTGGGAATCCAAGAGATGTCCAATGAAGAATACCTTTTCCCTTTGCTCGTTGAATGACAATGCCCATTGTAGCTTTGTCCATTGTCCTCTTATAGACTCCAACAAAGAAAAGAGAGTGAGCCCTCTCTATCTTAGGGACTTCAAACACGGGTGTTACTTCTTTGTCACTTGTCTTGATCCTCAGCTTCTTTTCATAGTGGCAATGAGTGAGAATGCCTCCTAGACTAGCTCTTCTGGAGCTCTCCACTTGCATTGTGTAGTCAAACTCTTGCAACCTTGTAAGCCATTTGGAAATCCTAGAAGAAACATCCATGTGTTGCATTCCATAAGGAAATACTTCTTCCATTGTTAAGATTATGAATGTTCTAGACAATAAATAAGAGGAAAATTTGGTGGTACTGAACATTAATGCAAGCAACATGTGCTCCACTTTTGCGTATTCCTTTTCTAATGGATTCATCATGTGACTAGAGACATAGATAGGACACATGAAAGACGTTTGAGGATCCTTTTGCATCAATACTGCCACAAGTGTGTCATTGTCCATCCCACACATACAAAACTCTAGAAGGCCAACTAAACCAAAATAAGGATTCTCACTGCTCTCAACTACACCACCCAACCTACATTTACACAATTGGAAGGAAACTCACCAAATCATACAGGAATCGTACAATCTCAAAGTGCCATTGCACCCCGGCTTTTGCAACTAGACTAGCTATGCAATCCAGATGATGTTTATAGCCATAATCTGTGTCATTTAATAAATATCAAAAAATAAGACTTTGGTACAAAAATTGAGTTATGCCGTGTTGTTGACCCATGGGTCAGCACTCCCCCCCTCCAAATTCATATCGTCTTTGACATGATCTGATTGTCAATGTCAGTGCGGTCTCTGTTGTGGTTTTTGCATTTGTTTGCTCCTCTACTTGTACATTGTCTTTTGGATGCCTCTATAAATTCCTTACTAGAATCTCTTTTGATGTCTAGAGCTTGTGCTTTAGGAATGCCTTAATTCTTTGAGTCTTCAATTGTCTACCTTTTGTGTCTGCTCTTCTTCGTTGGGGACTTCTTTGTTCCTGCATCAAGGTGATCAAAGTTGCATTTTCCACTGTTAGCTTTTGTGTGTTGTGTAAATCATTATATTGATTCTACTTGATACATGACTTAATTAAAGCCTGACAAACCCCATTTAATTCCCCAAGTTAACACTAGACTTGTAATGAGCCACAAAAATGGTTGAAGCCACAAAAATGGCTCACATCAGGATTCTAGTAAATGAAACATAACTTTTGTATATGACATCAAAATTTCATGAAACTTCTCAAAAATAATAAAAAAGAATTTCTAAAATTAGTAAATTTTATGTAAAACTGCACTTCAACACATAGCTTGGATAAGTAAAAAATGTCGGCAGTCTTTGTATATGGGTTAAAAAATCTTGGTACATCTATCACATACCTATTGAGGGATTTTTAAAAGAAGTTTGGGCCTGCTTGACAATGATTTGATTTACTTTCAATAGAAAATGGAAAAATTTTGTCCATCTACACAAATTAGTTGTAGAAGATGGCAATGGAAAGACACCTTTAGCTCTTCAATTAGCTAAGTACTATTTTTTGTCAGCTCATATTGAGTGTTGGTCACAATTCCCTATAACCATTTTCTATTTAGATTACTAACATAGTGTTGAGAATGTTTTTACAAAGTCTCAAAACTTCACAAAAGTGATTGATTTTTTACAGGACTAGTGTTAGTGACTTGCTTCAAAAAGGCCTTATCCAACATCATTCGTGATAGATGACCATCTATGAGCTATCATTGTCCATTTGTCCCCAAAACTCATATACATGATATACAGGGTATGTAGATGGCTATCATGGCTTGAAATTTGAGAAATTTCATCTTTGACTGGGGGATAGACTTCAATCCTTTTTTTTTCACCCCTAGCTTGTATTCTCTATTCATAGCCTACTGACAAAGTTTGGCTTGTTTTCGACTTGTATTTGGCTTTACAAGCTAACTTTTTGGATTTCGATCTCAAAAATGATTGATGGGCATCTTTGGCACCTTTTGGCTTCCAACCACATGTAGAAATGATGAAGATGACCAGAATTTTTCTTGACCCCTGGTTGCTCTTGCAGACATCTATTGCGATAGATGATTGGATTGTCATTTTTGTCCCCTTTTTCTTTCTCAGTATTGTTAGTCCCTTTTGTTTGTTAGGCTTCATTAAGTCACATATAAGATAGACAATTTACTGTATAAAGATCTACTTCTTGTATACGGTCTTCTAGTCTCATGAAATGTTTGATAGGCACCTTTACACTTGATGGGTGCTTTCATCTAGTCACTTCACCAACTTTCTTTGTTCTTGAAGGCCATCCCAGAGTTTTATGTCCATTCTCAGTCATTTGTGGCCTCATACTGTCATTGAAGATTGATCCTCATTCTTTTCTTGCCTCTGACATTATAGCCTTGTGCATATGGCTTTTGAGACATACCTCGTGAAGTTTCGCCATCTTCCTGTACCTTCTTCTCTTTGTACTGCTCGAGCATCTTTTCAATATTTTCTTCATCTGTTTTTTATATTTATTTTTTTATGTTTTTTTTAATAAAGTAAATCTCAAAAAGTAGCTAAACAAAACCCAAACATCAACTCAAAAGAAAGAAAAGTCATTCAAATAGAATTCTAAATGCTATGCACAATGTACACATGTCCCTATTGACTCATATATGGATTTTGTCACCTTACTCCTCCTGTAACGCTATTATGAGGACATAAACTCTAAAAAATTTCAAGAAATTATCACAATCAAATGAAAATTTTGAATGCAACTCACAAAACATTTCCATCTAATATTCATAATATTAGGTCCGCATTTAGAATGTCCCCCCCCCCCCCCCTATTTGGAGTCCTCCTTGATAATAGGGTATTGTCAAGGGTATGTGTTGTGCTTGGGAGATTAAAAATTGTGCTTAGGCCTGGGAATGTAGCCCTATTATGAATACACATTTGATACATGGAAAAAATTTATGTTGTGCAAGATGTGGGTATAAGAAATTTTCTTATTGGCATTTGCTGGCAAGGCTTCCTATTCTAAGCAATGTGATGATATTTGAAGCTTCTGTGTCGTTTGCTTGATTGAAGGTTGTAGAGATTTTTGGACTTCCTCTTTAGTTTTATCTAGTTATTTTGCTTCCAAGCATTTCCTATGCATTCACTTCATCTTTTGATCTATAAGCCGTGTGCAACATGCAGTGGTGAAGTGAGTAACACGATCTCTTCTAGCTATATTGTAACCGTAGGAGGAATTGAAAGAATTCAAGCGGTGCTACACTGACAATCATTTTGCTGGTTTCCTTTGTGACCCACACCTGCTGGCGATTTCATTAATGTTGCTCATTTGGGAGCCCATACTTGTCCCTACTTTGTTTGTGTTTGAAGAGACTTCTTTTGGATCCACCTTGTCTTTGCGTGGGTTAGTAGTGGACTTTGCTTCAGCTCTGGTACGGTTGGTTGGGGACGAGATTTAGACTTTGGGAGTTGATACTTTAATTATTTCAAAATCCAAATAAACTCTTGACCTCTTTGTGATTGAATCAACTTATTTGGAACCGATGTCTGAGTTGCAAAAGCTTGCGACTTTGTGATTTTATAAACTGTTCTTGCATACTTCAATTATGTTCCTTTCGATGTTGGATCTTGTCATTATTCATCAGAGATCTCCATCTTCTTGATCCATACCTACTTTTGTCCGAGTTAGCTCTTTGGTATCCAGATTTGTCAAGCTTTTTGTTTTTGACTTGTTGTTCTTTTCTTTTGGCCTTCCTTGGTTGTTACAAGAGCTTCTAGTGATGGTGATGACCTAATTTCATGATACGAGATGTCATAAGAATCATCACTATCACTACTATCCTCAGCAGGGTTGAATTATGGCACTTTTCCTTGTTGGTTTGGCTAGTTATGAAAAGTTACTATCTGCTTGCTCTTGGATTGCACTTTCTAGAATGAATTTTCTAGCCAATTGATTAGTTCTCTTGGTTTTTTGACTAGGTGTGTCAATCTTTGGTTCACCCATCTCTAGACTCATGTGAGTTTTTGTTTTCTTTGTCTTTGGATTCTCATTAGATTCCTTTTGATCTTGCACTCTCGTAATTACTTGACTGGCATGTCCTTGTTTTCCAAGCTACTGGGTAGCTGAACAATTATTGAGACATTCGTTGTGATCTTTATGACTTGGTTTGGGTATTTTGGACATTCAGGGATAAAGTGAATGACGCCACAATCAAGACAATAGGAATTTACTTGAATGATCTTCATCTAAGGATATGTTTTAACCAACTCGTTGTCATGGCTTTTGTGAAAATCTGTCTCTGGTTGATGAGCTTCTTCTTGCATGTCATCTTGGCTGTAAATAGACTCTGACCTAGCTAACCCTCTATTCACAATGAACCGCAATGTCATTTTGTCCATTTTCAGGTCAAAATGCAGGAGGTGGAGGTGGTATTGGCATCACCACTCCATGTGTTTCTCTCATCTTTCATCACTTCAAAGGGTAGTACCCTTTTTGGTGGTTATAATACATTGTAGTTGGTACTAGAACTTGCTTATTATATGGTTCTGTCATCGGTGTGTATCTCATGTCTACAAGAATTCTAGCATCTGGTACTGGAGGTTATTGTCCCAACACAAGCTATGGTCTCCAAACTCCTATTGGTCCTGGCACATTCCCCATAACGTATGTAGGTGGAGTAGGTGCTACTGGAATAGGTTGGATATACGTCTCCCTGGAATATTCCATGTTATAGTAACACTCTTCCCTCGTATGGTTTGTACATTTACCCTCAATTTGACACCGCTTAGGCTCCCATGGATCAAACTTTGCAACAGGAGTTAACCTCTTGACCATTTTGTCAACAATTTTTTATTGATTGATAGGTGCCATTGGTTTTGCAATGGACTCACTCATCTATGAATCACTGTGCTGGGAGGATGTGTCGTTCTCTTGACCCTTATAATTTTATTTTTTTTATTCCTCAGAGTTATCCACCAGATAAAGAGTTTCTTTAATCAATTTGTTTAGTGTCAACCAGATAAAGAGTTTCTTTGATGAATTCGTTGATACCGAATTAGCTGCACCGCCCTCTAGCCCGGCCTGAGAGTTTAAAGTTTCTCAGCTTTCGAAGCCGAGACTGCAAGAATAAACCACATTCGGGAGCATGAGGTAAAAAGAACAACAAAAAAAAACATTTTTTTATTACTTTCGCCACCAGTCTTCCCTTCCTTGCTCGCACGCGTGCACTAGGCCGCCGTGTTTTCCCCTTTTAAGCACCACACCCTACCTCTCCTCCATCACCACCAAAGACAAGCTCTCTCTTCTACTTGGCTCCGCAAAACCCACCATCTCTCTGTCTCTTACCTTGTTTCTATACCACCTAGCCAATAAAACAAGCCTACATTGTTTTTCTTTTTTCCCATTGGCGGGCCGCCATATTGGACAAAGAGCTCTCCCTCTCTCTCTTCCATTATTCGCAAAGCACTCTCTCTTCCCTCATTCCCTTGACCTAGTCTCTCTCTCCCTCCCTCGTTCTAACACCCTCTCTCGCTCCATGTGTGAATGGCCCCGCAAATCATCTCTCTCTTTCTCTCATTTCACACAACGCCCCTCACCCCTGGCCCGCTGCTCCCTCAGCCACCCCCCCCCCCCCCCCCCCCCCTCCTGTTGACCTCTTCCAACCCCCCCTCTTCCTCATTGTCGGCCCGACCATCCGAGCCCACATTCTCTCTCTCTCTCTTTCTCTCTCACGCCTCTGTTAGCCATACGGGCGTGCTAGTACAATGCCGCTCTCTCTCTCTCTCTCTCTCTCTCTCTCTCTCTCTCTCTCTCTCTCTCTCTCTCTCTCTCTCTCTCTCTCTCTCTCTCTCTCTCTCTCTCTCTCTCTCTCTCTCTCTTATTCACATACGCGCACACACCCTCACACACTCCTCCTCGGACTCTCTCTCAACATCACCATCTCTCTCTCTCATAGTCTTGACAAGCCCGAAGGCACCAGTACAGTATTGCTCTCTCTCTCTCTCTCTCTCTCTCTCTCTCTCTCATAATACACACACATTTTCCCCCCTACATTTACACACACACACTCTTCACCCCCCCTCTCTCTCCAGCGAGCCCGCACTCTCTCCCTCTCCCACTCTCATTCTCTCGCTTTGTATCCCTACGCACCAAGCACGTTAATATATATATATATTTATTTTATTTTATTTTTCTATACACATATTTCACAAAATTACACCCCCTCTCTCTCATTCCCACACACCACACCCTCTTTCCGAGCACGCACCCACATACACACACACAACCTCGTGTATATATGTACACACATACATACATATATGCACGCACACACAACACATAAATACACACGCATACAAGCACCGACACACGTAAAACACACACTCACACTCACGCACTCACATGTATACACACATGCATACACAAACTCGCCCATAGACACAACACATGCATGCATATATGCACACACCGGAAAATAGAAAACCAAAGGAATCGATGTCATCAACACAAAAGAAAAAGACCAAGTCGCGCGTCGCCGATACCAAAACAAATAAAGGCGCCAAAGGAACGCCCCAGCCGGCACCGAGAGGGAGTGGCATGTAGCATCTTGGCTTCATGCAACAAATACCAGTTCCAACAACCTTAAACCTCACACCGACCACCCGAACCATCAACAAAACCCCTTGTAAATGCCCCAAGAGCCACTCCTTCCTAATGATCTAGCCAGTGGCTAGTGGATTGTAAAAAAACTCTCCCCATCCCACTCTTTCCTCTCTCTCTCTCTCTATCTCTACCTTCTCTCCTTCTCTATCTCTCTTACAAGAGAGGCATCTAGGCTCCCTACATCGACCAGTGGATATTTGCAAGGACCATTAGGTAAGGACCACCTCTCAAGCCTATATAAAGAGGCCTCTGCTAAGCACAAACGGGGACGGGGGGAGGGCACAAGTGAAGAGGAACACATTAGCTCCATGCACTCTACATTTTTAAGCAACACTAAGCACATAATACACCTCCCAAGCTAGGGAGATCATGGTATCATGTTTTGTTGCAAGAATGGGAATTTTAGCATTGGCAACATCACCATTTTCCCCATTCTCCACCACACCATGGTTGAGTTACTAGTCACGACCACTCCATGCACATAAGGTAGTCACTACTCTCCCAAAAGGCAACATGAGCTTGCTAGGATTGAACGCATCGACACCATGCTACCTTGGGCCGCTCTCGATGTTGGTGATTTACGTCTTCGATGGCTGAATCGTCTTGATGTTTTCCCTGAACTAACCTCCTACTAACTCCAACTTCTCCATGCACCATATGGCGCTTTCATCCCATCAAGCATCCCTAGTGCCAAAATCCAGGTTTGTAACAGTCAAGGCCACAATTTGTAAGTATCATCATCACCAATAAAAGTGTGCAATGTTGTATTGATCTTTGGGGTCCATTCTCTGTTCTCCTTAGTTTTGTTTTCCCACATTCGAAGGATGTTTCATCTCTTGTATATCACCTTGCTTGTGCTCTATCACTTTCGGCCTCTCCAGGCAGTGAGTACCTCGTCACATACCTCTATTGTACACACACTCCTGACTGTTTACTAGGCATTTTCTACATGTGGACGTTTGCTGTATCACCATTTCATGTTGGCTACCTAGAGGGCATCTCACTATGGCTACCCTAGGTCATGTATGTCTGCGTCCTAGCCGCACTTATGCTAAGCAGTGCCCCCTCTCTAGTTATGGGATTACTCCTACCTTGAGATGATGCTTGGGGATGTTCAGGTTATGTGTGGTGTAGAGGCCACCCCATATGGCATGTCATTTTCGGCTATCATTTTCTTGGCACCCCCAATGAGGATCCTTTCATGAAACCCTCCAGTTTACAATACTGAAAACCCTAAACTTTTGTCGATGGATTAATGGTTAGCAGGTTTTGCTAACTGGACGATAGAAGAAGAAGAGATCCAAGCACAACTAGACGAACTCTGCATCTCCATCAAATCTCAAGTGCCAGGCGTAACGGTAATTGATTTGCACTGGGAGAGTCAACCAACACACCAGACTTAGTGGATATGCATAAGACAAGTGCCAAGGAGAAGAAGGAGGAAGTCGATACCATGCCTGCAACCTACAACCAACCCGCAACAACAAGATGGAGGGAGCTCTAAACAATAGAGAATCAACACTATTCTACTTCAAGAATTGGGTAACTCAAGTCACCTAGGTAATTATCACAGTCAGTTTCCAAGTCTCACATGATGCTACAGCACAGATAACGGAAGCACATGCTCACGCTCTCACTAAAGAGACTAGGGATTTACTGAGCTTGTTTCAGGAAAGAACACCACCCTCTCCCACAAGCTTGGATAGTGACTAAGCACCTCTAGGCTTCACATGAATCGATACAACTTACCTCAAGGCAGATCACACATTCTGATACCAGTACGCTCAATCAAGGTAATACTGGACTAGAAGGCTCACTACCAGCACGTCATCAACACCATGCTGGGTGGGGAGCACTTCTTCGAGGTTTTGGCATCAGATAAGCCATGTGTCTTACCTTTGGTACAAGGCAATGTACTGTTTGAGATTTTAATCTATGTTCTAGTATAAAAATGGTATACACGCCCCCTTGTAAAGAAAAAAAAAACTTTTGATTGCAAGCTAAGCAGTGTGTCTTTCTAGCTCTCTCTCTCTCTCTCTCAGTAATCATGGCCAGTGTAGCATTTCCAACATTTAAAGGAAAGAAGGGGGAGGATTTGGTAATAGATTTCCCAGATGACTTTGAAGTAGCATATGTAGTAAGCAACAAAGATACAAATGAATCCCAGGTTAGAATCTTTAAGCATCTCATGAAACTAGAAGCTAGGTCATGGTACAATGCACTTCCACAAGCAACTAAGGATGACTAGGAGCCCTTAAAAACTGCTTTTAAGAGGCGCTTTGGGAGAGGCACCACTTCAGAGAAGCTGTGGGACAAGTTGAGAGACTTGAAGCAAGAGGGCCTTTTAGAATATGCCACCTATGAGTCGAAGTTTGTGGATTTGTGGGAACGGTGGATTGAGTCACTGGCAAGAGGGGAAGCTGCACCCGATTTCCTCAAAAAGGACCGGTTCATGCATGGCTTATGGCTGCTTCTCAAGGAGAAGGTGAAGGGTAGATTCCCGGCTACGTACGAGTTAGTCGTCGAGATTGCTCGCCTTAAGGACAAGAAGCTGCGGATGAAAGCCAAAGAAATCAAGTCAATAGAAGCAGGAACATCGTGTCCACCAACAACCATGACAACCACCTTTCCTCCTCCACCACCGGCTCCTAGGGTAAGAAATGACCAACAAGATATGTTGGCCCACATTACTGAACAATTGCAAAATTTGTCTGTCCACTTGCTACAGCAAGGAAGGATTGAGAAAAGAGATCAAGACCTGGGAAGAGCGTGGAGATAAAATAGGGAGTATCACTGCTACAACTACAGGGAAGATGGTCACACTATGTACTACTATCCCAAACCGCCACAAAACTATAATAGACGAGGTAGGAGAAACCAATTGTCACCCCCTAGAGAGAGAACACCCCCACCCCGAGCACCAGCCCCACCAACACAAATTCTACGTCCACTCAGGCACCACCACAAGCACCCATTCCACCTCTTCCACCGGCACCACCACTTGATCGCCTTGTAAACATCATAAGGTTAGAAGAGAAAGGAAAGGACGTAGTAGTGGATCCACCCAGAGTAAAGGAGAGGGATAAGGGTAAGGAGAAGGTAACCTTTGTAGAACCATTTGAATCCATGACTATAAACAGAACTAGGAGGGAGAAAGCTACACAATATGATGATGAGAGAAGCATGAAAGGAGAGACTAGAAAGAGGCCATCAAGGTCACGACGGAAAATAGGCATCATCGAATTCCTGTTACGGGAAATTTCTAGGCCCTATGATCTAGCTTTGGATGTGGCAAAGCAAGGACCAAAGATTACATGGTCACAACTGCTACATCTCGCACCAAAGGTAAGGCGGCAATGGTCCAAAATGGTAAGTACAAGGCGCTCCAAAGAAAAGGTAGCCGGAGCAATTTTGGGTTGCAACATGGATGACATCCTTCCAATTGTCGACGTCAACATAAAGGGTAAGAGGGTTGTAAACACCTACATTGATGGAGGTGCACAAATTTGTGTGATGAGTGAAGCTATGATGCTTCGGCTAGGGCTCAAGGTTGACAGGCCTTCTCCATCCAAGGCAAAGATGGCAAAAAACGCAAAAGTAAAATGTGCAGGTGTGGTAAGTGATGTGAAGATAAAAGCTTTCAACACTGAGGTAGAAGTAGATGTTTTTGTGATTCTACTAAGGGGGAGTTCTATCCATTAATCTTGGGAAGGCCATGGTTGATGGCCATGAAGGCAAGGCAGGACTGGGGCACTGGCCTTCTATGCATGACTGGTAAGAAAGGGGAGACAATCTACTATGACATGAAGACTGGCAAGCAGAAGCAAATGGATCTAGAGACATAGGCAAATGAAACCACTAGTGAGTCTTCCACTTCTGAGGAGGAGACCACATCTAGTTGCATCGATGTGATGGTTATCATCATGAAGGATCTACAAAGGGTAAGCACAAATGGTGACCTGTCACACCAGAAGGGCAAAGCAACGAAGAGGAAAATAAATCACTTGGCCTAGGAGAAAGTAGGTTGAAGGGTATGTTGTGTATGGAGTTAACCCGAACTCCACTCTTCCCTAATAACCTAGCCAGTGGCTAGTGGATTGTAAAAAAACTCTCCCCATCCCACTCTTTCCTCTCTCTCTATCTCTCTTACTAGAGAGGCATCTAGGCTCCCAACAATGACCAATGGATATTTGCAAGGTAAGGACCACCTCTCAAGCCTATATAAAGAGGCCTCCACTAAGCACAAACGGGGGGGGGCACAAGTGAAGGAGGAGCACACTAGCTCCATGCACTCTACATTTTTAAGCAACACTAAGCACATAATGCACCTCGCAAGCTAGGGAGATCATGGTATCATGTTTTGTCGCAAGAATGGGAATTTTAGCATTGGCAACATCACCATTTTCCCCATTCTCCACCACACCATGGTTGAGTTACTAGTCACGACCGCTCCATGCACATAAGGTAGTCACTACTCCCACGCAAGGAAATATGAGCACGCTAGGATTGAACGCATCAACACCATGCTACCTTGGGCCGCTCTCGATGTTGGTGATTTACGTCGTCGATGGCTACATCATCTTGATGTTTTCCTTGAACTAACCTCCCGCTAACTCCAACTTTGCCATGCACCATATGGCACTCACATCCCATCAGGCATCCCTAGTGCCAAAAGCCAGGTTTTTAACAGTCAAGACCACCATTTTTAAGTATCATCATCACCAATAAAAGTGTGCAATGTTGTCTTGATCTTTGGGGTCCATTCTCTGTTCTCCTTAGTTTTGTTTTCTCACATTTGCAAGATGTTTCATCTCTTGTATATCACTCTGCTTGTGCTCCATCATGTGCCACCTCTCCAGGCAGTGAGTATGATCCATTCGGACCTCGTCACATACGTCTATTGTACACACACTCCTGACTATTCACTAGGCATTTTCTACATGTGGACGTTTGCTGTATCACCATTTCATGTTGGCTACCTAGAGGGCATATCACTATGGCTACCCTAGGTCATGTATGTCTGCGTCCTAGCCACACTTATGCTAGGCAGTGACCCCTCTCTAGTTATGGGATTACTCCTACCTTGAGATGATGCTTGGGGATGTTCAGGCTGTGTGTGGTGTAGAGGCCACCCCATATGGCATGTCATTTTCGGCTATCATCGTTTAGTGTCAAGCTCAGAGTTATCCACCAAATTAAGAGTTTCTTTGATCAATTCTTTTAGTGTCAAGCTCCTTATTATATGAAAATCCTTCTAAAGATCCGCATGTCTCATTGCCTAGTTAAAGATAAACATCAATCATGATTTCATAGGTAGTTCTGCTCTCTTGAGCCATAATGCCACCTTGCATACTGATTGAATCTATGAGTTTGAGAGACCGTATTGTGAGCTATGCCTTTCTGTAAGAATTCTTCGATGAATTCCTCAAACAGCTCGTCTAGACTCTCAAAATCCAATCTTTCCATTGAGTCAAACCATGTAGCTACATCATCTTCTAGAGTGAGTCCAAATCCCACAAATTGTATCGCAAAATTCAACACTTTCTGTGCTATAATTACTCTTTTGAAAGCCGCTACGTGATCTCTCGGATCTTTATCTTCGGAGTATTTCTTGTTCACCCATTTTTGGACTTTGGACGGTCTAACCCTCCAATTGTCTACAAGTCTAGCCATACACTCTCCCAATCCTTCTCTCTCTTCAAGCCTTCTATTATGCCTAGGTTATTCTTTGATTTCATCTTCTAGTTCATATCCTTGTAGTCGGTTGGTCCTCGCCCTTCACTCAAATACGGACATGATGGGAATAGTGGTGGTGCACTTGGTCCTGGGTTGACCGGATAACCACCTCCATTAACATTTGATCTAGGTATGGCATCTTGAAGTAGCCCACACTACAATGACTATAGTGTATTTGGTCCTATGTTTTTCATGGGTTCAAGTGATAGCCTAGACGCCCTCCCACAGATCAAGAGTTAGAGATGTGCAATCATATGCTCAATTGGGCGCCTTCTTTTATGGATTCACTAGTGAAGACCATGGCATATACACACAACAAATGAATTATGCACTATGACTTGCACCCATGGAACATCATGACTGACTTCACTAAGGAGGGTGTGCTACGTGTGGGTGTCATTGATTGGGGGTTGGCACTTCAAGTGGGCATTGAGAAGCAAGAAACCAACATCAAAGACCCCACAGATCATGCCCTACATCCTTGGAGGGCCCCTGAGCTTTGCAACCAACAGTTGCTTGTCCATATTCAAAATCCACTGACACCTATGCAGTTTCTTTTTGCATTGAGTAACTATGTGATTGGTGCAAAGATTTTTCAGAGCACTACAATGTGCCATGGAAAAAGCGAAAGCAAACTGATTGCGGAATGATTGCCTCTATAATGTAGAAAAACTACTTATAAACAACCACCTAGGCAAAGAAAGAGATTGCAAAATGTGACTGAGCATTAGATATGTTAGAGCTCAACTCAAAGATGTGTTTGCGTTTGCTTAGTGAGATGATGCCTAGATTTTAGTTTACTTTGGTCACTTTTGTAAACAGTGGTCTTTTTTGAAATATCTTCCATATGTAAATGGAGCTTTTTGTATATTCATGGACCATGGAGTTAAATTGTACCTTGTTATAATGATGGAGTCATGGTGCAAAGTGATTAATAGTGACAATGATTCAAAAGTAAAGTCTTTTTATAATGAATACATAATGTGACGTATTGTGATATTTTCTATTGCAATCTGAACATCTATTTGTAAGTAGATTCTTCTTATAATAATGGCATCATGGTGCAAAGAAATCAATGCAGAATGTGGTGTGTTGTTATAGTTTTAGTTGCAATATGGACACTATATTCACAAATAAAGTCTTTTTGGAATGATGGATTCATGGTGCAAAGTGATTAATATAGAATGTGGTGTGCTGTAATAACTTAAAGCAAGGTGTACCACTGGCTTTGTAATTGTTGTATGATGAAAACTTAGGTTCTATTGTACATTGCGATAGTGTAAATGTGTTTGTGACAGGTATGGATGAGCGTGAAAAATCTAAAAAAGCATACGATCTCTTGTGTGCACTTGAAAATGCAACTGGCCCAAATGACCAAGCGAGAGTTTTTGCAAGGACCAGTGAGTGGGCGTTGACAAATGGCAAGCAATGGAAATACATCAACAAAGATGTCACCACAAAGATGGTCAAGGAATCATGGCCAAATGTGTCTGACTTCTCTATCCGCAAAGGAAGATGGAAGCTAGGTAAGTGTGTTGTTCCAGACATACGCACACATGTCAAAGCTATATACCTTGAATGCATAGGGAGTACACTAAACCACACAAATTGTCCCTTGTGGTTTGCAAAGATGTTATACGTCCAATTTTTTTGAAATGAGCTAGTGGACTTCAGCAGTAGAGTCCCCCAATAAGAGCATAGTGGATATCCAAAGTGAGACAGACACAATATCACAAGAGGAGCTAAGATATGCATTGGCTGCCTCCGCTATGCAAACACATGAAGTTGTGGAGGAATTGCAAACACAGCTTTGTACCTCCACACAGATGACTGGGGAAGGGGACTCAAGCAATAACAGGGAGTTATAGAGAGATATCAATCTACTCAGGTGTGAACTCCATGAAATGGAGGAACGTGTTCAACAACAATTGATCATGAAAATGATCGAGCGTCCTAACACATTGTGGCCACCTCCAGATCACACTGAGGATGCAGTGGGCCCTTGCCCGGTTTGCGGACAATTTTTTCATAGTTGGAGTGGACACTACGGAATAGATTGTGGCCACATGTATCATTTGACACGTCTCATGCAAAACATGGTACGTAGATAAAAAAGAGAACCATATTTGCAAGGCTCCAATTGACGAGCTTATATATTCCATGTTCAAAATAGAGAAAGACTATCAACACTTATTTGCGGCAAATGCAAGGGAGAGAGAGTCTATTTTGGATAATTTGAATTTATCTTTGTAAATTGTAAACATCTTAGCTTGGAGTGGATTGTGGTGACTCTTATGATCCTTGTACATGTCTCTCTTGCAATGAACATTAAAGCCTTGTAAAACTTGCTATGACTTTTTGAATGTTGGTAAATTGATTTGTGAAGGTTTGATAGTCGTCCTTGGTGCATAAAGTAATGTTATAAATTCAAAGTGTATAAAGTCTTCCATTGGAATTGCAAACAAAATTTATGATACTTTTTAATTTCATAAATGACAATACTCAAACTGCCGTGTTAAATGGCAATAAAATAAGAGTTGTGGGATGTCACTTGGCCCATGAGCCACAAGCCATAAAAACTTTGTTTTTCATTACATTCAATTGTTCTGCACCTCAATGAAGTGTTAACTTACAATGCTATCTATGTTTACATCGTTGCTCTGCAGTGCCCTTCATTGCCAAGCACGCGGAAAATCATCCACCTCAAGATTCGCATTCAATTCAAGCAAAGTACATCCACCAAGATCACAGAACTCAAGTTCTTTGACTTTCACCTCTTCCCCTTGCTCCTGGTCATCTTCATTCATATCCACATTCCACTTTGGTCTATCTTCTTCATACCTTTCTGACTGAATATTGCTAAGTAGCCTGTGATTGCAATACAAGTAAACCAACTCTCAGCTCGTTCAAGTGTACATAGCTGTATGTACTCCAGTTTCTCTCGGAACTTGAATTGGTAGCACATTGTGGAAGAACCCTAACGAGCAATTGACACAATGTAGGCACCGAAGCACCATTCATGAGCCACCATCTCCATGCTGGTTGTTCCAATGCAAGGTTTTGCACAAACTTCAAATTGAAAAGTCCATCCTTTACCGTGTACTTTGTCAAGTCAGTGAATACTTGGACTTGATCATCTGGATTGTTGTAGAAATTACTTACCACATCATACGATTCTTCAATCACCTCCTCATCTAATTAATCACAATCCATGTTCCAGTACTCTAGATCAAGAAGAAAAGAAACATTGTGTAGTGGGCTATGTGCGCTAACCCATCGAGCATGTACGTATTTATTTAAGATATCTCTTTTAGCCTTATTAAAAGGTTCTCTCTAGGACTTGTTTAAATAATTTTTTGGCTGTGAAGGAGAGTTCAAGCTCTCCTGAACATTATATTGGCCCATGTACACCTTCCCTATATTGAGTAACTTAAGATCAAACTGACTCAAAGATATCATCATAGGCCTCATCACCAAGTATGTGTCCCCAATAGCATACCAAACGTGTCTATCATCAATAAGCACTTTCACAGATTGAACCTTTGTTTTTACTTGTACTGATTTCTCTGCTTCCCACTCATAGAAGCCAGCACAAACAAATGTCTCCAAAACAATATTTTTATTTTGCAAAAGACTCTCAACAGTGTAGAAGTTAGTGCAAAATCTGGTTTCACATGGAAGCTTCAATATTGTGGGCATACGTTGCCAATACATGTCTAGCACACGTTGTCTCTTCAAAATAAAGCTCACCACCTTTCTTGCATTATCTATAATGATTTTGAACCAATCAATGTCGTCTTTCTTATACCAATCCTCCAACACAAGATTCAAGCTACAAGAGACGACCTACTGCTCTGCAATTTTTGGCATTGTCCATTATCACCTGCACTACATTCTGGACACCAACTTGATGAATTTTTTCTATAATTATATCGGTTATATGGCTCCCTGACTTTATCTCACCCGAGCTAACAATCGGTTTAATAAAGAACTCCCCTTGAGGACTGAACATCATCACATTAATCAGCCGCTTGCATTGGACATTTTACCATCCATCACTAACTATAGTGCATCTTGTTTGATCAATTGATTTCAAGATCAATCTATTAACTTCTTTCTGGGTGTCTACAAAGCATTTATCCAAGAATGTTGTCCGTATTTGATTATATGATGGAGGGGAAAAACCAGGCCCATACTCACCAATCTTCTTCCATGCATGCTTCCATGACTCTCGTGTGACCTTCAACATAGAAACACCTGTAAAATAGATAGCTTGTGCAAGAGCATATTGTGACTCTTCAAGAGAAGCTGATCAAAAGCTTCTCTCTAGACTTACTTGTCTCATTCTATGCTTTCAAACTGGTACTCGGGAGATCCATTTTGAGTGCTAGCTCTTTGTGTGTGTGTGTGTTGACCGGCATGGAGGGTGCACCACTATTTTGTCCGCCTTGTGTTGAGACAGAACTGCCTTGGTGCTCTGAATCATAACGGCTTGTGTGTGTGTGTTGGTTGGCATGGAGGGTGCACCATGTTTTTGTCCGCCTTGTGTTGAGGCAGCACTGCCTTGGTGCTCTGAAGCATAACGGCTTGGAGTCGGTATTCTAGGTCACCTTGCATTAGCTACACCTCCTAGCAACTCTCTCAAGCATTTCATAGTACTCTCATGATCTGCACCATTACATCTTCCTCCATTAGACCAATTAGTTATTCTATTCCCTGATCCAAGGAAGTGTTTCCTAATACAAGGTGCACCTCCGGATTTTTCTTTGACACATAATTTGCAACGCCAATCTATAAATGATCTTACTTTCTCAGCAAATTTCCACTCAGGCCTTGGCACCTTACCACCGACGGCCTTGCGCTTCCCTTTATTGGAAGCTCCATTGTTTGATAATTCACCGCAAATCGATGGGCAACTAGAAGTAGCTGCATTGATGTTTTAAGAGCAAGCATTGGCGTCTATGACAAGTTCACAAGCCACCTATACATTCATACAGTTGTAAAAATATTAGGTTTTGAAAAATTTGTATTTAATTGAACAATTGTATAATAAAGTAAAATAATATGCATATAAACATAAAGCAAAAGAAGTGAAAATTTGATTTCAACAATAGAAATGAGCATACAAGCATGTCGGTGTAGTGATCAGGAGCACTCCATTCCAACCATAGAAATGAGCCCCACACACTTGCACCAACTAACCCTTCACAAGGATGCTCCCTATCCAAACTGGTTTCCAGAAGGATAGACACCCAGGGAAGGTAACTAAATGTAGCAAAAAACTACGTTAGTGTAGTGGTAAGAAGCACTCCATTCCAATGTTAGAAATGATCTCCAAACACTTGCACCATCTAAACCCTTCACGAGGATGCTCACTACCCAAACCTATTTTCAGGCAGATAGACATCCAGGGGAGGTAAGTAAACATGACATACAAGTACGTCGGTGTAAAAATAAGGAACGCTCCATTCCAACTATAGAAATGAGCTCCAAGCACTAACACCACCTAACCCCTTCACGAGGATGCTTTCTATTCAAACCTATTTCTAGGCAGATAGACACCCACGATAGACTCCCAAGGGAGGTAACTATACGTAGCAAACAATACGTAGGTGTAGTGATAAGGAGCACTCCATTCCAGCCATAAATGAGCCCCAAGCACTTGCACCACCTATACCCCTTGCAAGGATACTCCCTACCTAAACCTATTTCCAGGCGGATAGACACCCAAGGGAAAGTCAGTTGTAACTATTTGCGACGTTAAAAAAATAGGAATCAAAGCTACCTAAATGAAAACCAACACCTCAACTAAGCCAACAAGTGTGCCAAAATAGACGGATGCAAGGATGAAACATCATTTATATAGCCACCTCTAGAAATGGTGGGCAAGAGGAGGATATAGCCGAGCCCGTCGGGCATGACAGCTTGCTCGCCAAGACTCGTCGGGCTAGAAGAAAGACCGTTGGGCTAACAAGAAGGGCCGGTTCTGGTAGGTGCTTGTGAATTTGATGTTATTAACACTCTCATCATGGAGTGTTAATAACATCAATTATTACCACTTCACGCTTCATGTGAAGACGTAAATGAAATCCCTGGCTCAAATTCAAATTGATGATGCATATATATGTTTGAATCCATGTTGTAGCGCTAAACTCAAAAGAAAAGGTAATAACTCATAAAATAATGGCTTTCCAAGGATGTTGGGAAAGATAAGTAGAGCATGACAATAAGCAACTCCAAAAGCGAGAGATTGACTGTCTTTGTATGTGTGAATCCATGTTGTAACGCTAAACTGAGAAGAAAAGGTAATACCTCCTAAAAATAATGGCTTTCCAAGGATGTTGGGAAAGGTAAGTAGAGCATCACACAATAAGCAACTGAAAAAACAAGAGATTGATTGTCTTGCCAAAGCCACTCCCTAAGCTAAGATGATTTGCCAAATCCAAGGTAATGTCGACAAATACCAGTCAAAAAGTGCTCAAAAAGCTTTGCATAAAAGCTTCATAACCAAGATTTTCCATGTGGACATTTGAGCACAAAATAGTCTCTCAAGGTTGATTGTAAAATGTATCTTCAAAGCATACCAAATTCATTGCAATTGAATTGTTCAAGCAGAAGCGTGTGTGACACACATAAAATCGGCAAAAAATTGGTAATAATTTTTGAAATTGTTACAAATATGTTTCTCTGAAGCGATCAATTTACTCAAGCTCAAAATCCAACCCTACTTCAAATAGTTGGGGGTGAACCACCTCTTGTTTGTGAGAATAAACCCTATTTCTCTACCGAAAAAATGTTCATGTGGCTCAAAATGCACACTCATTATATGGTACAGGTTTCTTTATATGGTACAGGTTTCTTTAAGTATTGAAGTAAAATCTTCTTTCAAATTGTTGCTCTCAACATTGCAACCTTGCACCATGCATCTAACTCTTCCTATTCTCTGTCTCTTCCCCCCTTCCCTATCTCTCCTACTCCTCGTCCCCCCATTCTCTTCTTCTTCCCATGTCCCCCCTTGGGCGAGGGCAGCCCTTGGGAGGGCGTTAGGAACTCAACCTTGCCCCTTGCCTCAGCTCGACAGTGTGCGGGCACATCAGGCCTACAACGTACAACACAAACACCCCCGACCTCGTTCAGCACACCCCCAACCTCGTTCAGCTTACAACACACACACCCCCGACCTCAGGTCGACAACCTGCGGGCGCCTCAGTTCGACAGCCTGACCTCGCGTCGTTCAGCACCCACAGGCCGCACAACTTCAACCCTACAGGAGCGATTGCACGCTAACAACAGTCTGTGGTCGGCTATCGAATCCACTGCAGAGCTCCGATTCCTACGCGATTGTGGAGCGACTGTGGTCGGCCACCACATCTGCTGAGTACCGAATCTGGAGCGACTATGGTCGGCTACCACATCTGCTGCCCATCCCGGCTACCGAATCTACTGCAAAGTTCCGGTTCTTACACGCCACTTGCTACTCAAGGGACTTTGGTAACCCGAAGGTTAACCTTGCATTTTTGGTGAGGTGAAACCCTAGGGACTGTTCACAAGGTCCCCGGTGGCCAACGTTAACAGTGTGTACAAGCTTGCATCCGCGGGACCATGTTTTCTCCTAGTACCCCAGCCCACAACCGCAAGATCTTTCTTGCAATGGCAGCTGGCCCAAGAAAAGACCCCTTTGCTCGCCAAGATACATGGATCACAATCCTAGAGGCGCAAATCCAAGAGTTAATCAAGGAGAAAAAGCACAAAAAGAAAAATGGCTATCGTTAAGGTAGAGAGGCCTGGTATGCATAAAACCAAAACAACTACATCCTACTTTTTCTTCTAATTTGAATGAACTGTCATGTTGTTACATACTCTTTTGTAGACACTGTAATTGATGCCAAGGATGATGAAGTGAAACTCAATCCTTTTCCACAACCAGAACCTCCTCCTGAGGAACATAATGTGCCCTTACTGCATATAACAGACCTTTCTGACATTACTCCTAGATTTGCAATCGAGGGTTATCTACTAAATAATTATGGTACACAAGCTTTTTGATCCAAAAATTGTGAAGTTTTTCAAGGTTAATCTTGTCGATTCACACAACTCCAACACATTCTCACTGTCGTTGTCAATTCATCTCTCATAACCCAATTTACTTCTTTGTTGAGTGTTGGTAGTTTTGTGCGGATAGAGGGATCTACAATATAAAAAACGAATAAGGCAGACAGTGGCACATCACCTTTCTCTCTTTACTTGGATGTTGCGTCTATTGTCACTTACATTGCTTCATTCCCAATCCACTTAAGCTTTTACCCAAAAACGAAAATAAGATTCTTCTTGGATGAGGCGAAAAGTGCGGGGCTAGGTGGTGCAAAAAATTACTTGGGTACACTTTCTTTTGTTGTTATTAAAAGTGAGAATTTTGGAATCGACGCCAATTCCACACGGGGAGAGCTACTAGTGACTGACAGTTCTACTCCTAAGGATCGAGGAACTCTGAGTCTCACAAATTGAAAATATTAACTTTCATTTTTATATTATTAAAAAAAACACTAGCTTTGTGCTTGCACTTGTTTCTGTTGACTTTTGTCAATGACCGCAAAGAAGAGTATAAGTCTATTAAAAGGGATATCAACAATGGAGAAGTGAAAACTTTTGTTGCAAGGAATATCGGGGCTTTCTTAGGTCGTGCAAACATGTAGTGTGTTTTGGATCTCACACTTGGTCCACGTGCATAGAAAACTTCTCCAATCTAATCTCTTGTAGACCTATAGAACACAGGTTGAGAGCCTTGGTTACGGAAAACAGGTAACATTGGATTGCTTGATTTGCTAGAAGTTGTGCTACTAACTTTTATTGTAATTTTCAAGCCTCTCTTTCAACTTACAGGTGTTTGGTGTTTGGTGTCCTATGTTTCTCTAACATCAACGGTGTTCTCTTGGAGACATTGTGTGCTACTTGTAAATCAAATAAGGTACATAAGACTACAAAGGGTTTATTTTGTGTTACTTGCCAGAAGACAACTACAAGCTACGAGATTCTCAAGCTTCAAGTGAAGATCAAACCGAACGAAGGCCCTGTCATTTCCACACAATAGGTTGGTCCCATTGTCGATGAAGTCTTGGCTTTGGGCAAGACATTTCAAAGCTTGTATTCTAGAAGTGCAATAGTTGCAAGGGAGATCTTGGCATCAACAACACGTATTGGCACGTTCAAAATAAACCTTGCAAGAAATTTGACAGCTTTTTATTCAATGTGAAGTACTTGGAAGTAGAATAGAGGTCTTTACCATTGTACATAAATAATACTGGTAAAGCTTCCGAAGAGTCATGAGTTAGTTTTTCCAGCTTGCATTGAATAGTAGCTTGAGTACATCATAAGATCCTTGTAAAAATACCTTGTACAAGAAGAACCTTTGTAGAAAGACCTACAATTGCATTGTCATAAGGTTTTTTTGTCAATTTCCTTCGCATTCTCTCTCTCTCTCTCTCTCTCTCTCTCTCCAGTAACCCATTCCCCTCTATCTCCCTCTCACTTTAAGTGACGTGCATGGAGCCCCACTATCATGAGTGACTCGCTCTCTCTCTCTCTCTCTCTCTCTCTCTCTCTCTCTCTCTCTCTCTCACATTGTGGTTTCAGACTATTCCTTTGAATCTTCTGTTCTCCATCTTTCCCCCCCCCCCTCTCGCTTGCTCCCTCTAATCTAACTATACAGAGTCTCATTGTCTCGTCCCTGCTCTCTCTCTCTCTCTCTCTCTCTCTCTCCCCCTCCTCCCTTCTTGTGGCAAGTATAAGCTTTTGTGCTCCTTTTTCTTATACAATAGATTATTCCATATCTATATTTTTTGTGTAGTTCATAATTACTAAATTCACGTAAACAATGGATACTTTTAGCTTTGAAAGCTTAGAAAATTTGGGTGTCGATAAACATTTTTTATGTATGTACGGTCCGAATGTTGAAATATTTACTGTTTTACAATATATTACAAAAGTAACACTAACACCAGTAGATCTTCTAAAAACTCTAGTTACTTATGCCCTTTTCAAAATGAGAGCATACAACACGTTGACAAATGTAATAACAACTTTCTTAGGGAACACGACTATCACAAACGAACCAACATAGGACACAATCTACAGATTATTAAAAACCTCTCATAACTTATTCACACTAACTATTCAAATTATTGAGCTTTTCTCTGTAGCAAACCGCTTGTGCTTCCAGGTCAGTTTCCAAAGTGGATACCATAAGAAACAGAATAAACTCATTATTGGTGCATGCAGCAGTGCAGGTGTGAAACAACAAATATTAATCATGCAAGTCGATGGAACATTCCACATATACCCTATGTGTGAACCTACATGTGCTCTGAGAAAGTGTAAAACTTGGACACCTTTGGAGGTTTCAAAGCTTCAAAGATTACTAATTTCATTTCCTAACGATAGCAACAAATGTGTTGCCGAAGAATACCTATGTCAAGAAACAAACACACTTCGTACAAAAACAGCGATAATAAAAAAAGTGAAACGCTTGAGGTCACGTGAAAATACTTCTTCCCAAATTAAAAAACCATACTTGCAAAAGAAATTAAGTTTTAGTGCTACACCTACAGAAATGTATTTATAGGAAGTACAGGATACTCCTTCAACCTTATGCGAGCATTGCAAAAGAATGCTTTTCAGTTACCACATAACATCAACAAAAGAAAAGGAAGCTAGCGACATTGTTGTTCAAATCCTTGACCCTTGCAAGAGAAAGAGAAGAAAGTTCAAAATAACTTACAAAGCTTTAAAAGAAATTGGAATAAACGAAAAGACTGAAATTGTACTACAACTAAACAAAGTAGAAGAAAGATAGATCACGCCTCGCATACTGTTCTCAAAAATACGAGAGCTAACATACGAGGGATAGTACGGTTTACGAGGAAGCATTATAAACGTATTGGTAAATATTTCCAAAATGCAAAGAAGCTTGCCACGCTTCATCAATGAGGAAAATTCTATTGTTATAGGTTTAAAAAGAAAACTAGAACATGATCATTGCTATTTGAGTGGGTTAGTATGCCCACTGCTCACTCTTGAAGCATTAAAAGAACTTCTACATTCCGATCTTTATACAAGAGAACACATAAGTTTAAATAAAGACTGGTTACAATATATTTTTCTCTTTCAAAAGACAATTTATGTTCATCTTGGAACATACAACAATAGTGACGAACACAATGAGGATTCTCACGATATTCTCATATACCAATTTACATCAATACAACAAATCATAGACCGTACAATGATAAGATTTTACATATTGCACCTTGTGAAGGAAACCATCCACTTGGGTTATTGAAAGATACATTTTGTGAAGAGCTAGGTTTCCCAAAACTATTCTCTTGGTGAACCATGAAAATATCACGATCTAGCAATTAAAAACTATAAAAAAAAAACGAAGTGGGAATTACTTCATAGCGATAGAAGATTTGCATTGGATGTTGAAACTTATTCTTTAAAGCAGTGAAAATAATGACTCAGCAAATTATTTCATCTATATGGATTTGTTTGAGAAAGGTTAAGCTAGAAAAAACTACTCTTTACGCACGAGATGTACGACACGATACAAACATCGATAAAATTATTCAATCAAAAATAGGTTACAAAGATTACGAAGCTTTGAGAACTTCTCCGGATTACAAACAGAAAATAAAGAAAAACATTTTCGTGATGATAAGACTCCTAGATCCTCCTACTTTCTTCGTTACTTTCTCATCTGCACAAAGACGTTGAAAAGAATTAATCAATTGTTTAGAAAAACTCTCTTCTATAACAAAAAACGATAATGAAACATATAATTTTTACATTAGATGCCTCATACTATCACACCCAATAACGTGTTCCAGATATTATTTACATAGATTACAAAGCTTAAAAAAACTAATCAACAAAGACAATAACATACTAGGAGGAAAAGTGAAGGACTACTTTTTTATAACCGAATTCCAAAGTCGTGGTAGTCAACATGATCACGGTCTAATATGGATTGAAAATGCACCTCAGCTAAATGATACAGAATAGTGTAACGACATTCATTGACAAATGCATCAGTACTAACCAAAAACTTCTCCATGAAGATTTGAGAGACGTTCAGCAACACGCACGTCATAAAACTTGCTTTAAAAAAAGAAGCACATGTTGTTTTCATTTTTCTCGATACCCGATGCCTTATACTTGTATACTTAAACCATTACAAGAAGAAGAAAAGCACAACAAACAACACAAAAATCCCGATACCCGATGCCTTATACTTGTATACTTAAACCATTACAAGAAGAAGAAAAGCACAACAACAAAATCTTAAGAAGATATGCCTTGAAACAACCAAGCCTGAAAATTTGCCAATCGATTTCGAAGATTGGCTCAATCAATTAAAACTTCCTTTTGACGATTACATATTAGCTATCCGATCAAAACTTGTAACATCTATTGTACTGATGAAACGAAAAACAGAAGACATTTACATAAACAATTTCAACTTAATAATTTCAAAATTATGGAATGTTAACACCGACATTCAATATATAATGAACGCGTACGGAGCTGCTTTATATTTCTCATCATACATAACAAAAATGTATAACACAATGATAACAACTATAAAAGTTGAGATCGACATGTGCATCGTTAATAACGCTAATACCGTGAAAAGACTACGATGCGTCAGAAACACAATCTTGAACATGCAACAAATAACCGCACAACAAGCTGCTTATATTGTTTTATCTTCACCTTTACATAGTTCTACTAGAGAATTTATTTTCATCAACACAAATCCTCCGGAGCAACGTTCACTCATCTTAAAAAGAAAACGAACACTCAAACAATTAGATCCAAATAGCAAAGACATATTCTTTGAAAACATCGTCAATAAATACAGTCAAAGACTGACATACTTACATAATATCTGCTTGGCAGAATTTTCCTCATGTTACAAAAAATGTGGACGCAAAATTGTTTCATTGAGAGACAACTGAATCATCCGTTATGTCCGATACAACAAATATAGAGATCCCAAAAAAAATTACCGTGAACAATGCTTGTTGTATTTACCTTGGCATGCCGACGAGAACCAACGTCTTCATTACTTTGAAACATGGGAAGATACATATAAATGTCACATAAACCTTGTATCCTACAATGAGAAAAAATATAACAAAGACATTGTAGACGAAAACATCTCACAAAGTACAACATTGACATCATGTACCTCTATTTCTTGATTAAAAAATGTACACGACAACATCGCTTTCAACCTTAAGCATTGCCAATAAGAAGAAACTAGCAGTAACAAAGTTGATCGCGGTTTCGAATAAGAAATTTCGCAAAAGCTTACAAATGTTAAATACTGAACAACGTCTTTTATTTGATGACATCATGCTCAGAAAACGAACAAATCTAGATAAAGAAATACATAAATAGGAGAGGAGAAATGATGAGACAACTCAAGATCTCCATGTTTGCTTCAATGCTAGGTTCTCTTAGACGATAAAGCTTCAACAACATTGCAAACCCTATAATAAGTAAAATCTTTCTATTTGGCGCAAGGGGGCTTAGAAACTAGGGTTTACACTTGACAAAAAAACCTTGTTAAATATATTCCTCGTCACTAGTCTTGTGGCTTAGAGGAACTAGAAACATATACAAAAATTACCTCAACCTCTAACCTCTCCTCTTGGGTTAGGCTCGCAAAGCTAGGGTTTAGAGCTACAATGTGAGGGGATTTTCAATAATGACAATCACTTTTAGTGGCGTCCAAGAAA
>NW_028221546.1:0-52960 GCF_014529385.1 Adiantum capillus-veneris
AAAACTCTTAGTGGGTGCTCCTCAGTGCAATGTGCGTGGCAATCTCACTCCGCAGAATGTAAAACAAAGAAGACAATGAACAACAGAGCAACAACAGTAGGACTCAACAATGAACATGAACAGCATGAACATCGACTAACTCAAGAAACCAATAGACACTGGCATGGCAGCACACTCAGCTCCAGTCAAGCTCTCATAGGTACAAAGGGGTGTCGAGGCTCAACTATGCTGGGATGGTGCAAACGTGTTGTGTACAACTCAAGATTATATACTCTAGACGACTGACCACACAAAAGTAGATCATATGATAAACCCCAACAGCTACGGATATATACGACCATAAAGAGACACCAACGGCTCACCAACGTCTAATCCAGCTAAGACTATCTCAAAACTGTGGTCGTGGTGGTCTGGCCCACGATTGCTAGACCACCACCCGTATGCCTGCCACGTGTCACTGCCAGTCAAAAGTCCGTTCAGTGTGGACTCAGCCCAACTGCCACTAACTGTCTGTCCAGTGTCTGCGACATTGTAGCCTTGCTACAATTGGCATGTAATGCTTGTCCCGTTACAAGAAGTTTACCTCCAAAGCGTTTATTCAGTTTTGTGTAGACCGTGGCATCAAGTCCACGGATCATGCCAACAATTTGGGTCAGAAATCTACTTTCAAGGACGCAAGCGGATCGAAGAAGCCTTTTCCCTTTGAGGTCGATCCCAGTTCTTCTTCTAATTCTAGTTCCAATTCCAATGAGGATGAGAAGAGACGACTGAAGTGAAGAAAGCACAAGAAAAGAAAACCAAAGAAAAGAAATCTATCAGTTCGGAGGAGGATACCTCTTGACAATGATTTCCACACTTTTAGTACACTTTATGATCACAAGAAGAATCAATCACTTGGTACGAGCCACGTAGTACGACAACTTGGAAAAGAAGAAGGCTCCAAGTCAGCCACTACTTCTAAGAAGGCTCCATCAATGTCCTAAAGCATAGAGACTGGCCTGCTCTTAGCACCAATGAAGGGCTCATCAGTTGGGTCAGGTTGTGGAAGTGGAGATGGGTGAGGGATGACGGATGAGGGTAGGGGCGAGGGAGGTAGAGAGGGGCGAGGAATGAGGGTAGGGGCGAGAGAGTGCTGGGTAGGGGCGAGGATGTTAAGGAAGGGTAGGGACGAGGAAGGGGTCGTAAGGGGGGGAGGGAAACTGGATAGGGGGCTAGAGGTTGAGGGTAGGGAGTGGCTAGGGGATCTGCTTGCAACATGCAACTGTAGGCTTGTAGGCTGGTAAATTCCTTTGCCCTCTGCAAGGAACCCTCCATATTTCGATCTGTAAGTGCGTGTGAAGAGTATCCGATAACAGGGAAGTGAAAGTGCAAACAATAGACAATGATGTCAATTTCACTGCGAGAAGGAGGTGTAAGTAGTGATGGTGAGGGTAGTACTAGGGGAACAGATGGTTTTGCACAACCTCTGTAAAGTAACGATAGATTGCTATGTTCACCATGGCTAGCCAACATATGTTGAATTCCACACGTGAGATGAATATCACAATTATGAAACGAAGAGTAATACAATGTCACGTGACACATCCAACCCTATGTGTCCGTGGACAAGCTACAGCATGACCAGGGTTCAATTCAGTCAAGTCAATCTAGAATAGGAAGTGATCTGGCACTTTTGTTCGCAAACCGTGCAAGTCCAGACACTTAGATGCATATCCTCTGGTTGCACACAGCATGACCATCAGATTCCAGTCAGATCCCATCAGTAGCATTTTTACAGTGCATAGTTTGACATTTTTCATTTATCTTGTGTTGGAAAGTAGGTAGGGCAATTTTGCTAAGATAATATATAAGCAAACCAAAGTTAGCAGTTTTTGGCAGAAGAGGCAGCAGGAGCACCTTGCTCAATAGGCAACTTCTCAGCAAAACCCAACAGAGGCCTAGCGTTTTGCAAGAGACTGCAACACCTAGCGTTTTTGGACCAGAGCAACCAACGGTTTTGCTTATGCATCATCCTGGCGATAGAACCCCATCAGATCAGCTTAGCGTTTTGCATTGCAAACCACCGGCAGCAGCAACAGAAGACAAAGATCAGCCCTAGCATTTTTGCATCTGCATCATGATCGGGTCAGGAGGTGTAGCTGGAGAGGGTGTCTCAAAAGATGAAGAGTGAGCTGCCACTTGGAGCTTCGAAACATCATGGGTAGTGTTTGATCGATTGGAAACTCCACATACTCCTCTTGTAACCATCCTGGTAGAAGCTCCTCGAAGGGTAAGTCTTCAGACACACCATAGTGCTTTGGAGTGGGCGGGGCGTCCGACCCGGGGGTGTTGAGGGAAAAGGTGGAACGTTGCCGAATGTCACAACTCGATGACGTGGCTGCCCAGCACACACACACACACCCTTTGACAAGGACAGTGATGAAGTGGCTGCCCTGTGAGCACCCCCGGAAATGCAAATTGCTGACGTGGATGCTGCTGACCGAATTGTTGACGTGACACTGTTGTACGGACCTGTCCGGATTTTGCGGCGCATTTGGCGGGGTGCTCACGTGGCAGCTGCGTACGAAAAAAGCCCTGCTTTTATCTACGCAAGGGCTGAAATCCATCTATGCTGAGGTTTTTAGGGTTTGCTTTATTTGTCCACCAAGCCTTGTGAGAGAAAGATTGAACATGCTTTATTTTTATAAAGGCTTTTAATTTTGAAGCTTTTGGGCTTTGCTTTTAGCATCCTTTGTAAAACCTTTATAAGAGTCTTTGGGCTCTCACTTCGTAGAGCATCTGGACGTAGAGTCTGTGAGTGAGGCCCGACGGCTCGCTTGTACTCTGAGTTACAGATTAATACACAAAGAAATACCGAACATCTCTAGGCACGGAACTCCGTCGGGCCAGTGTCGAATCAATTGTGAACTGAGTACTGTTTTAAAGTGATTTATTGTGGTGTCGCGGTATATTCTCGACTTGGAGTGTCCAAGTCTGTTACAGTGGTATCAGAGCATGGCCGATTTCTCTTCTACGGGAAATCCGATCCTTTTTACGCGGCACTTATGGTTTCAAACAGAGATCAGTCGACTTCCTCTGCATCCGGAGATGCGGGAAGAGATCACAACGAAGATTCACGCGAGGAGTATGGCCCGCCTCAGCCTACTCAGGCGGAGATCGAAGAGAGAGAGCGTCGACGATTGATGAGCGATGCAGCAAAGATGATGCTTAATTTTGCGAAGGACCAAATATTTGCAAAATATATGAGCCAGACTTCTTTCGATGAGGTGCACTCATAGTGGCGGCGGCAGACCACAAAACCACCCCTCAAACCGGCACTAAAGAAACCTCCTACTCCAAGGATGTACACAGAGCAAGAATTAGAAGAGGTGGTTGATCCACGAATTGCTCAGCTAACAAAGCTAAAAAGTACAACAAAGAGCAAAAGAAAAGTGCAGACTTCCCGGGTTATTTGGGTCGTCAGTCTACATTTGAATCGGCAACAAAGCAGAAAAAGCATGTTCGATTTGAAGGAGTGCCCAGTTCCTCTTCTTCTTCTTCTTCTTCTTCTTCTTCCGAGAGTTCTTCTAGCTCCTCTGATTCGAGTGAAGAAGACAGAAAAGGCAAAAAGCAAAGCTTCGGAAAGGGCAAGAAAAAGGCAGAGAAGCCTAAATCTCACCCTGTGGTTGCCAATTCTATAGAGGACTCGTCTTCAGATAGTTCGGACTCTGATGACAACAACTTTTACGCAAAGAAGAAGAATTTTTATAAAGCCAACCAGTATGACTTTCTGGAAGATAAAAGCAAGAAAGTCCGAGAGTTTAAGGAAGGTGGACAGTCAATTAAATTTGACACATTTTCTGGTTATAGAGGGCTTTGTCTTTTATACAGCAGTTTGACATAGCTTTCTCAGGAGGGCGTTACTCAGAGCACTCCAAGATTCAAAGGATTGCCTCTTACCTTAAGGGGAATGCTCGAACCTGATGGTCCACGCTTCTATTAAACAAGACAACGCCAGTTAAATGGCCGAAATTCAAAAGGCTTTTCATTTCTTCTTGGCTGACTCAACAGTATGAACGTGACATACGAACTGCTTGGAACCATCTTTAGATGACCAAGAAGGTTACAATGGACGCTTATTGCGAGAGATTCTGGAGCTCTTTTCTACCCGCCTCTTCATTTAAGAAGATCTCGTTCAAAGAGCAGATTGAGCGGTTTACCTTGGGTCTTCCTACAGAGATCCGAGATCACTGCTTAGAACAAAAGTCAGCTTCCATTCAAGAGTTGATGAGTCATGCGAAACGGGGTTTTGCCATTCACTCAGGCAGTTTGAGCTACCCCACAGATGAAATCATGACACAAAGGACAGAACAAATGAGGTAGACCTTCAGTGTCACCTTGGGGAAGGCCCACTAAATGTGGATTTTGAGCAATAGTGAGGAAACACAGAAATTAGTTTATGGCATGATTCGTATGGAAAGGCCCTTTTGTTGATGCTTGCCTGTTAGAAAAGACGAAAAAGATCAGGGGGAGAATCTGGTTATGTAGATTTTCCATTTCGCCGTTATTTAAGGGTTGCTATGCAGAAATTCATAACGGGTGATCTTTTATTCGTTTGAGGGTTATAAACGAAAAGGTTGGTCATAAATTTGGAGAGTTTGCTTCTATATGAAAGGCCTCGAGAAAAACTAAGATCAAGCCAAGATAGAAGGTACGATAATAGGATACGGCATAAAAGGTAAATCCGATTTCAGTCAGACTTAATCCAAACTACCATTCAGATTCAAGTCGGTTTAGTGAGGGCGACCGCGGAGTCACCGAATGAACTGCCTGCTGCATGTCGGTCGAGGCATTGCAGATGTCCACAACAAAACAGACACAACTTATTCCAACGCTAGGAAACCGCAAGCAACAGCGGAAAGCACGCACCTTAGGAAACAAAAAGAGAAAACCAAAGCATGTCGTAAAAAGAGCACACTAAGCCTAACCAATCCTTAGGCTTCGACCGTGTCTCTGAAGCACAGTTGAGTGTAAATACCACGAAAGCGAGGTGCGGGAGGGATACCAAGCCTAGCTTTTCAAAAAGAAAAGCAACACCACGCCTTCTCTGTACATGCGCTGATCGCTGGCGCATGTACCCAGACAAGGAGGGCTCAAGCCCTTCAGGAAGCCCTGCGTCTTAGGCCTAAAGCGCACTATGCTTCAACAAGTGAGAGTATTCGGTAAAACCGGTGAACCACGCATCTAACCTGCGGGCAGACGCGTGGGGCAGAAGGCTCATAGTAGCTGCCTACCTATCGCAGATCCCACAAGACAAAAACGCAGCCCTGCGATGGAAAGAAAGGAGCCTAAATTAACGCACCCACCCAATAGGGGCGTTGCACGCTCAAGCAGTACAGAGATATCGTTTGGATGAAACTGAACAGCTATGAATCGTTTTGACACATGCCAATTGGCTTTGTGTTTGCCCTTCGGCAGAGCAGAGATTAAGTCTCATTGAAACAAGGGAAGGAAAAACAAACCTCAAGACTTTAATGCCTGAGCCGCCTGATTGAAGTGAAGCTAGTCATTAGCAGGCACCTCATTTGGATAGAATCATTTTAAACTCTATGAAATAACGTAAGCCAAGGCCGAAGGCTTTGACTGAAGTGTTTTTTCTTTCTTTTTATTGATCCACAACCAAAAACACATAGGTAAAAAAGCTTCACGTTTTCGAAAGGCAGGGTGTCAGAACTGTCAGAATCAAGCAGCATCATTGCTAGCAGAGAAAAGCAAGTGCACAGCGTAAGAGGCTTGGCTTGCAAAGAATCAAGCGCTTCTTGGATTATAAGTCCCCGAGCCAAGCCAGGATCTACTGCATGCAATATAGGTAACTTGGGTTAAAAAGCTGTGTGATGGGCAACATCTTGCACGGTTCGAAGAGCACCTGATTTAGTTTGCATTAGTAAATGAATGTTCTTTACACGTCTTTTTTTACAGCCAGACGGAGTAACTCTTGACTCCATCCACTGTTATGGAAAATCGTTGTATTAGGATGTAGATTCTAGATATCTTTTCTATTCAATTTTTCCCATGATTTTTTCTAAAGAAGAAAACAAAAAAACTAAAGAAGAGAGAGAAAAAACCAAGGGAAAAAAAAGGAAAACTGAAGGAAGAAATCGCAAAGTTAACCTTCGTCTCGGTAGGTGTATTATTCATCATTTCCCAAAAGGACATTTATTCATGTATTCTTTTTTCTAGTTTACTAACGCCCACCATTACTTCCCGGTTGACGACACCGTTGATGACGCTAATCGAGAGGGCGACCGGTCTAGTTCCTGCATGAAAACATTGTACAAGCTCGATTATGTATTGTATAAAGGCGTTGCGCTTACTCTTGCTCGGTAACGAACACGGGGACCAAAGCATGTGCGGCAAGGAGGTTAAAGTTTGAATAACTTTACGCGTAAACTAAAAAGTCTACGCAACTTAACAGCATAAAGTAAGCCTGCTTTTGGTATTGAGATGAGGGCAAAGCTTAGCGAATCGAAGTTCCTTTCGGGGCTAGCTACCTAGCGATAGTTAATCATTGACACGCTTTGCAAATGGGGAACCAAACACATGCTACCTTGCTTTATGCCTACTGAGGGTTTTGATCAATTGGGCTAAATAATCTTCCCTTAACCCACCCATTGCACAAAAAGGAAAGGATAAAGCAGGTTACCTATGTTACTGGGGACAAGACACTAAATGACATCCCAACACAGGGCATTTGATCAACAATTGGACAAGCCATGTAGGAAACAACGGTGAGATCTTCTGGGAGGAAAGCCCCGAAGAGAGGTCAGAGGGCCCATACTACCTGCCTACCTTTGCGGGAACCGGGAGGCACACATTTAGCGAATGCCAAGTAAAAGGGAAGGAGCCTATGTATTTGTTACGCTTTGAGAGCCGGAGGGAAGAGGGGTAATTTCCTATACCTGGCCTCTCATCCGTCAAGTTAGAGAGCCGTGTGATAGGTGACTATCTAGCCCGGTTCAGAGAGCATTTATGTAGCCTGCACTAGTTACGGGACGGAAATGATACATAGAAAATGCAACAAAATCTGCCGCCTTTCCTATGCTTTGCCCTCGTCAAGCCGATGAAATGGGGCTTTGCTTGCCTTTTCTCATTAGGCGCAGGCGGACTTTTAACCCTATCTCACAGACCGCAAGGCAATAACAAAAAGAAAAAAACGAAAAGGATTACTGAAGGAAAATTACGAAAAGGCCTCCGAAACCGAAAACTTCCGTCAGGCACTTATTACGCCTCTGGCCGTGTAATACTTTCCTCGTATGAAGAACTAAATTTCTTCTGACCCCACTATGGTTAACATAACTGATAACAATCTTTTGTTTTTTTCTTCTTCTCTATTATCTTTTTTTTATGGTAAAGACGTCGCCTGACGCTCTGCCTGGGGTAAGTTTGCAAAGAGAAAACTACGTAGGTATATAGGGAATGCTTTACGTAAGAAAGCTAAGAATCCGCGTTGTTAGTCTAAGTCTAAGTCTAAGTTTAATAGGGATGCCTGATGCGAATGTACGAAACCTATTAAAAAAATGATACATGCAATAGTTACAGTTATTCTTCTTTAGGAAAAGATGCTCGTTGACGCTTGTACATAGCGAATGCCTGATTCACGGAAACTAAGAAAGTTTGCAGTTATCATTGTCGGAAGAGGATTAAACCCTGGTGGCCTGAAATGTAAATTTTTTCATCTAGTGAAACAAGCACTAATATCTTGATCAAGCCAGTAAAAGCTGATTTTTCCTATTAAAGTGCTTTTCCAATAGCTTAGGAGATACTTTGGGGACCAAAAAGAAAGAAATCATTTGTATAAATTTGTACATCTATATCTTGATGGATTGAAAACTACGAATGTGTGAAGGGAATTTGTATTTGTCGTCTAGGTTGATTGAATGGCGCTTTAATAGCTTAAACTAAATGTATGAAATCTGGTTCAACATCCTTACATGTCTTTTCTGATTATATCAGTTACGTGAGGACAGAAACATTCACTCGTTATGGGATTCTGTTTGTGTAAGTGTGGATTCCATATTCCAAACATGTTTCAAAGAAAAAAAAGAGACTCAATTCGGATGTTGTATCCAAAACGTACAAAGTTTTGGAAATGCTAAAAGGGCAAATGTAGGGGTTGCAGAACGGATGGTACATGACTTAGTTTCGGAGAATATGGCATTAAAAGCTGTTCAGCGGGTCGTATTCTATATTAAACCATTGAGGAAGCACGTCGCCCTATAAGCAGACATTTCTAGAGAAATGGTTGAATATGGGTAAGAATCTTCGCAGATATTCCCATTACCCGTAAACCCACGGAAGTAAGAATGGGAAAAGGAAAGGGAAATCCTACAGGTTGGATGGCTCGTGTGGTGACAGGATAGATCTCATTTGAAATGGATGGTGTGAGTTTGTTAAATGCTTGAGAGGCTGCGACATTAGCAACGCATAGACTATGTATGTTGACTAAGTTTGTTTAATGGTTGTAATTACTTGCAATGTAAAAACTGCCCGCTTCGCGAAGCGAAGGAAGTGGGCGCCCAGCCCAAGACCACGGGGCGGAAACGATTCGACCACCAAATGATGAACACGGGATATGATAAAATGATGCCTCTTGATTGGAGCGTGATGTTATGCAAGCATAACAAAAGCACCTTTTGCACACAATAAAGATACTTTATAAATAACCAAAGGCAAAAATAGCATGGGGAAAAAGAGAAAGCAGAACAGACACGATTAGGGGAATCAGTGCAGATCAAAAGAAAAGTATGCAGCACTGGGGGCTTATGTATGCTAGTAGGGCACTCAGCATGTACAGATGAGAGCTGAATTATGAGAGAACGCTGTGCATTGAGTTCACAGGTGTACTTAGCTGAGGAACCTGCAATGTATGCAGCATTTGTGGATAGTTGAGGGAAGGAAAGGCCTGTAATGTATGAATCTATGAGGCTGACTCGATGTATTGAGGCTTGTGGGTTACTGGTCAGCTAAAGGGCTGTGTGCGTGTGCTTAGATATGTTGTATGTGCATTTATGGACTCGGCTATGCCGCTTATAGTGTGTTTCACTTACGGTCACACATACATATAAGTGGCTTGTTGGCTGTACTTTTCCCTACCGTTGCGGAAGCGGTTTAGCTAGAATCACAGTTGCTAGATCATACAGTCGTAAAGACAAGGAATATTATAGCCACTTGATTTACGTTTCCCATCTCGTCAAAAACAATGTCTTGTTTCCTTTTGCACTTATGCGCAGAAAAGGAGCCAATTGATTAAAGGTTCTATCCTCTAATCTCAACACGTCAAACACCCACTCATGAAGTGGTTACAATAGGCGCACGCACGCTGAGATAAGGAATCTAGCCAAATAATCCCACTTCTTCAGCCGCCTCTAGCTTAATTCCTGACTTATCAAGCTCTACATCTACAGCTGGTACCACATTGCTTAATCTCATAAGGACAGACGCAAACACAAAAGAACCTTTTTTTAAGTATAAAAATCCTTGTCGTGTGTTGCAAGCATGCATGCTTTGAGCAGGCTTACAAGGCTGTCTAGTAAATAAAGTTGTGGTTGCGTAGAGGTAAGTTATCTTAGGTGTGTGCGTTTGTGGTGTCGAGGGAGATTCGATTTGCTTGCAGGTTTGAGAAAATAAAGGAGCTAGTGTGAAAACGTATCAACGAAGCAAGCAGTTATCACATGTAAAATTGGCTTTGCTAACTGTTAGGATCGTTACAGCAAGAAGGCCCTTTAGTAGCTTACCGCTTGAGCCCCTATGGAGTTACTCGCAACATGATGTCATGAAGCACTGCACTTATTTGCCTATTGGGCCCTAGGAACCTTTCCTTTCTCGAATTAAGTTTTTTAGTAATGGAAACGACAGCGGTTCTTTTGGCTCACATAGCTTAAAGGATAGAGCATTCCTATGTACCAGGAAAGGAAACGGCACCGGTTCAAGCCCGGGTGTGGGCTGGTGGAAGTAACAAGCAAGAATGGTTCAATACGGCGTCTAACAGGTAAATCAAGAATTTCACTTCGAATTCTGGACCTTAACACCTTGCTGCTTATGGTGTTTTATTATTAGTATCGGAAACGGATGGAGCAGCAATAGAACGTGCGGAACCGCATATTGGATTACTCTAGTGCGGCATGAAGCTGCTTAGCTGAGTCGGCATATCCCACTTAGCCGTAAGCAATGCTTCGCTTGTTTCTTGGCCCGGGTGGTACGCGAAGGCAACTTCCGCATCATAAGCACCGAGTCGGTTTGTCAAGCAAGTAAGGCGAACTGCGTGCGGAAAGATGGCCTCATTAACTATATCAGAAGTCAAAATAAATGATGGAAAGAAACTTAGTCCTCTATTTTAGTTATCTCACGGGCCAACCATCGGGGTTTCTCGGAAATGAGAACGCGTTGGCGGGTCCTGGAGTGCCCGTCAAAAGCGCACGCACATACTCCGCGAGGTAACTATTACGACCAGCACCCTTTGCATTTCGGCACAGTGGAACGTGTAACCATCCTCGAGTTCCGTTTCAACCTACACTTGTTTCATGTTGGGATGGGTAGGCTAACCGTAAGGGACAAACTAAATCCTGAGGTCAGATAGGATGGCACTACTAGCAAATACTGTCTGGCAAAGACATAGGCGCAAAGCGTGGTAGGCCTGCTAGCTAAACCGAAAGCATACAAGAAAAGCAAACAAAAACCAACAAAACTACAAAAGCGTAACTAGGCAAACAGTTAAGCCAGGAAGGCCGGGTCATTTGACAGGAATGGAAAGGCCGATTTCTTTTGTTCAAGCTGGAGAGAGGAGTGAGAATAAGAAGCCAGCCTTGCCGCTTAGGCTAGACCTATGCGCCGGGCCCGAGGCCAGGGCCTTAGCAAGTTTAGAGTGCAATAGACGGCGCTGCCTACAACAAATTTGCTTTCCTCTTCCGTATCCTCAGGGGGACCTTGGAAGGGAATTACAAAACAAAGAGACAGCAACCATACACACATAAGCTACTAAATAAGATACGTTTTATTAGCGCAGCGAATAAAGGCTGGGCCGCCTCTACTTGTCAAAAATGACGCGAGCCATATGCAGGGAGACTTGCACGTACGGTTCAAAGAGGGGGATCCGGCCAACAAAAACAAAGAACCGGCGCCTACCCAACTAGAGGCACAGAAAAATTAATCGAGTATTAAACGTATCTTTAAGCTTTACCTCATTCTGATCGTTTGGAGGGCGACCGTGAAGTCACCGAGTGAAGCCCTCCTTAGAGACACAAAGGGATACTGCAAAAAAACACCCACGGCAAAGTAAGTATTACTAATCGATGTGTAAGATATGACGACAACAACAGCATGTCATAAAAAGAGAGAACCAGAAATAGCCAACTCTTGGCGTATCTCTAACTACGCCCCTAAGTGGCAGTTCAGTTGAACGGTTTCGTGAATGCGAGATGCTAGCGGAACGATCAGCTAGACGTGTTGGGCAGCTAAGGCTTTTTCCTTACCGCGTCTTTCCCTGTGTGTTGAGGATCCAAAGCGAGTGCACTGGAGATAAGGGAAACTAGGATTCGATATGGGTAAAGCAAATATCTGAAGCGTAACCGTACACTCACACGACCTTTGCTCGGCGGGGCAAGAGATAGGAGAATTCAGTGAAACCGGTAAACCACACTTCTAGATAGATGTGTGGGACAGAGGACTCGTAATACCTGCCTACCTTTCGCTTCAAGAACCATGTAAGCATAGGGTGCTGTTAGTGTCGTAGAAGGAAAGGGGCCTAAATCAGCAGACAGACCAACGCCGCACACTTAAGCAGTGCCAGGCAGGGTTTGTGCCAGTCAGAACACCCAGATATGGAATTGGCAATCCCACACCAAAGATGTTGCTAGAATGCACGACTTCGAGGGCGAGGGTCCTTTTGCCTTGGCCAGAGCATGACTCGATGCCTTATCCTCTAATTATATTTGCGAGGTAAAGGAGAAAACAATCCTTTCCCTATTAAGAAACAAACAAACCCTCGATTCACATGCTTTGTTGACTTTAGAAAATAAAATAAATAAAGGCTCTAGTCCTGAGGTCACCTAAATGCTCATGGATGATAGTTATTTGGCGAGACAAAAGAAAACCAAACCATGATAACGAATTTTAACCCTTTTCCCTAAGTTGGAGAGCCGTGTGATGGGTAACCATCTTGCACGGTTCGGAGAGCACCTGTGTATGTAACGCAAGTAAACGTATACAATACAGCAGCAGCTAGCATCAAGTAACTTTTAACCCTATTTACGTTTTCATGATGGCTTATCAACACGCTTATCCCTTGGCTGTAGAGAGACCTTGTAATTGCGAGGTACCATTATGAGCTTAATACATATGAGTGTTATTCTGCGAAATAACTTGAATCCCAAATCATTTACCTGCTTTAACTACTTATGCCATGGATGTGGGAGCATTAACTTTGTTTCCGTGGGCTTTTGAAGAGTGAGAAAAACCTTTGGAATTCTATGAAAGGGTCTTAGGAGCTAGGATGTATGCCAATTATATATGATCAGGTGGAGTGGCATAAGATCTACCTTTGGGCTTGAGTGGAGACACCTTTTCATTTACATAATAATTTGCTTCTCGTATTGACGAATTGGAGGAAACGCCAACCAACAACCGTATCTGGAAATAATGATTAGTGGATATCGGTACCGTCACTGCATAGTAAGCTTTGGATCGGGGATTCAGTGGTGTAATGTTAAGAGGTCGTGCGACATGAAGACATCGATAGCAATATGGGGAAGGTTCCAATCAGGCAACGGTTCTGCCCGACCTGGCTCAAGCACGCTGACTGTAAAGACTTGGTATGAAGCCTTGAAGACGACGTCTCTTAATCCAAAATAGAGGCTAAGGTGAGCTGAGGAAAGGGCAGCGTAAGCAAATGTGTATAAGCCCAGTAAAGCATAACCAAGGCAAGGCTAGGGCCATCTTTGACTGGTTAGTCTGATGGGTCAGCCGTGAACGGATTTACCCTTGGCCTCTAGGTATATTGAAACTGCATGAGTTCACTGGAGTAGAGCACGGTTCGCTGAAATCGGCATAGGTTAGATGCCATTGATGGAACATGATAAGCTTGTATTTATATGTGCGTCCGTAAGGGCTAAGCATGTAACAAAGTATGGGTAAAGAAAGACCTGAGAAGCAAAGGCTGAGTCTGCAAGTACGTGACCCGCTTTAAATCGAATTAAATTAAAGAAACACAAATCGATTAAAGAAGGAGGCGGCTTTAAGTACAGAGTTTAATTGGGTCGGATAAAGGGTAAACAGCCTGTCTTTCGTAAAATTGTGGCGGTATGGAAGTATGGAGATCTGAAAATAAATTCCTACAAGCCAGGCTCTGTGGACTGGTAACTAGTCTTGGCCAGCTTAGCATAAGCCCTTAATCTATGCGTGCATCGGAGCTATCTCTTTTTTGCTGCGAAGCGGATGTAGCGTTTTGACTTTACTGGTTACGGTTGCCTGCTTTTTGCCGTAACATGGGCCACGCGATAAGTGGCCTGAGGCAAGCAAAAAGCTTAGGAAAATGAACCGAACTCTCAATCCAAAATCTGGTGCTATGGACGCTTACGCATAGACTATAAATGCCCCTCATCCCTAAGCGCCTGCAGACGCGTTACAGGGGCGGGCCTCCGGAAACACATTCGAGCCGTATGAAGGGAAACTTTCACGTACGGCTCCGTTGGGGGGAAAGCTCGACAAAGGGGCCTATCTATCCTAACCGGGAGTATGCTGGGATTTATGAAAAGCAGCACCTTACGATGTTCATGACTAATCGGATTCCAACATACTAGTGGATACTAGGGGAGATTGCTACGATCGTTATTGTATCTGTATTGAAGAGATGTGAGAAAGTATTTGAATCATCGTACAACGTCTCAATGAAATGCCCAGCGGCACAATTAAAGTTGATGATCGTAAGCTATGTCCTTTATCATGACCTTAAATGAAAAAATCCATGGAATCTCTAATTCACCATTTTAAACCTTATACAAAAGGGGTTTTTGTACCAACTTTTTCTATTTATACTGCGGCTGAAGCACCTAAAGGAGAATTTGGTGTGTTCTTAGTCAGTAATGGAACCAATCGTCCCTATCGTTGTAAAATAAGAGCACCTGGCTTTGCTCATTTACAAGGACTCGATTTTATGTTCAAAAATCACATGCCAGGAGATGTGGTCATCATCATCGATACTCAAGATACTGTGTCCGGAGAGGCAGATAGATAATACAATACACACAAAAAAGAAGAAAAAAAGACAAAGATGAAGGTGACGGAGGCTCCAATGCTGGTAGTAGTAGTATTATGGTAAGTACGGGTTTGAGGGAACTGGTTCCTGAACCAGACACGGTGATATGTGAAGTTATCTAGTAGTTCCATTTACAGGGTGTAGTCAAACCAATTACTGTCGATCGACGCGGTGTCAGTCGACACGGCATGATCAAATCCTGTGGTAACCCTAATCCTGTATCACCTATGCCGGATTCTGTATCTAACGTTTCCATTCCTATATCGTCTACGTCAGATAGTTTATTGCATGTACCTAAACCATTATCATCGGACAAGTCTTTATTTGCAGCTGAGGATCAATCAAAAGAGAAATCCTTAGCCCTAAAAACAAATACATTTCAATTTTCTTCATCTTTACCCCAAGCATCGAAACCAATTGCTTCTTGTTTTTCTTCTACAGCTTCTTCGCTGAGTATACAAAGTACTCCTCCTATAGTAAATTCAGTAATAAGTACTAATTTATCAAGCCCAAAACTATTGTTATTATAAGTAGTAAGTTTATTTTCATTAATATTCATATAATAAATAATAGTTATTTAAGTTCAATAAATGAACTTAGTTTAATTAACAATTTTAATAGTGATTTAATTACAATTAATTACCTATTATTTATAGTATAGTAATAGCATTAATAGTATTATACATATTAAATTATAAAACAATGGCAAATAAGAAGTTACTATTAAAAATTTTACTTCAAGTGTTAATAACTTTTGTTTTTGTATATTTTGTTTTTGATTACTACAATATAAACTTTTTTAATAAGATTGAATCAATACCGTATCACGTAGATGAGCCTGAAACTTCTACAATAAAGCTAGACAAATCATCAGTATGGTATAAAAACCCAAAATTATTGTTTTGTTAGGAATAGTAGTAGCAGTAGCTGTAGCAGCAGTTGTTTACTATTTTAATGGAATTGATCCCACTTCAACAGTATCTCAAGATATTTCAAGTTACACGGAATCTCAAGTTCTTGAAAATGTTAACTCTTCACAAGTATCATTAGGTGAAATAATATCGGAAAGGGTAAATTCTAATGAATTTCAATTAGAAATAATAAATAGAACCTCAGAGGAAATATTATCTGATATTGTAGTTGCAGGAGATGTAGCCCGAATACAATTAGAACAATTAGGTAGAAATTCTACAGAAGTACTATTTAATATTGCAACAGCTCAAATGCAATTAGAAGTTTTAGGTAGAACTTCAGATGAAATGCTATCTGATATTGCAACAGCAGGAAAAGCATCGCGGGTACAACTAGAACAAATAGGTATTGAACCTAACTACAACCAAGTGCATAATAATATTGATAGGACAATAGTTTTAATGAAAGGTATAGTTTTTACCTTATTAGTTTAAAATGGATATTTAATCACAATTTAACACCTAATGTAAATTCAATTCTTTCTAATGAAAGGCCACTTTTGTTTAATTCAAATATATCTACTACAAATTCAATATCAACTCAAACTGAAAATTCAATATCAACCCAAAATGAAGATTCAATATCTACCCAAACTGAAGATTCCTTTCATCAAGCATATAATATAGAAAATGTCTTAGGGAGAATGCACCAATTCTATAATGAAGCTATGTCATTAAGCGAGGATTCAGTTGAAGAGATACAGGGACGTCGTGATCTATTGGGTATTTTGGAGATACGGGATATAGACTCTACAACGCTATCTTTAGTAATTGAGGTTTCAAACACCAATAACTCTTTAATAACTTTAACAGATCAATCTCCAGTAACAATAACAGTAACTGAGGTTTCAAACACTAATAACTCTTCAATAACAACTATCCCCTACAGTTTAACCAATCAAACTCCAATAAAAATAATAGAGAATCCAAACACCGATAACTCTTTAGTAACTTTAACAGATCAATCTCCAGTAATAGTAATTGAGGTTCCAAACACTGATAACTCTTCAATAACTTATGTACCCTATACTTTAACCGATCAATCTCCAGTAATAATAATAGAGGATTCAAACACCGATAACTCTTTAGTAACAACTATACCTTATACTTGTATTGAGCAATCTCCAGTAACTTGTACTGATCAATCTTTAGTAACTAAGGTTCCTAACAACTTAACTAATGTGCCCTATACTTTAACCTCAATTGAGATGTCTACCCCGATACACTTAGATGATGGCAAAAATGAATAATAAATGATAGTTTCATTGTAATACATTCTAGGCCCAGCTGTCCAAAACGCTATCCACTCGCAAGAGTGGATACGCACAGCTCTAAACAGCAGTACCAAGAAACCTACAAATAACGTGTTTGCTTGCTTCAAATCAACGATTTGACCATTAAACAAAGAATCTATCATGGTTGATAATTAAACCCTGTTTAACCTTAGAAAACAAGTTGCACTATCTCTTCCTTCGCTTTAATAGCACCTTTGTTCCTACGACATAAAGATAAAGCTAGCCCCCCGTAATGGCAAGCACCATCCTAGCAAGCGAAGGGATTTCCGGGAGGAAAGCCAGAGCGGCTAATTAAAGATAAGCGAAAGCTATTTGGGAATTAAAGAACAATAATTGCATTATGTTATTATGTTATGGTTAAAGACAAAGAGCTCCCCCTGTCTAGGTAACCTAGCTACTATATTGATCTTTTCATACCCGGCTAGGCTGTTTGTGTTTTTTCCCATGCCCACTAATGTTTTCTTAACACTCTGCCAACGTTTTTTCATGAACCCGGTGGTTCGCGTGGTAATGGATGGTGCTTAAGATCACTTTTTCCATTCTTTTTATCGCTTAGTTTATGATGCTCTTTACCACAGTCTTGTGGCAAGTTAACAATCCCATTCTTTCCATTCGTTTGCTCTGTAGGTTGCGAACCCATGGTTTCGCTCTTGTCAGAGGAGCTAGTGCTTTCCAAAGTCTTCGGCCCTTGGTCCTCTTTTTTAGGTACGTGAAGGTATATTCTTTTTCTTTTAAATCACTAGTTTGATTCCTAAGCTCTATAGCTTGAAGCCTTTCATTAAGCTCTTCACGTGCTAGACGTTCAATTCGTAGTTGTTTTTCAATACTTTCACGTGCTAGACGTTCATTTTGTAATTGTTCAAATAGCATCTTACGTGCTAGACATTCATTTTGTAATTGTTCTTTGAGCACCTCACGTGTTAAACGTTCATTTTTACGTTGTTCTTCGACAACCTTACGTTCACTTTGTAGTTGTTCTTCGACAACCTTACGTTCAATTTGTAGTTGTTCAAAGACTACCTTACGTTCAATTTGTAGTTGTTCAAAGAAAAGATGCAGTTCAATTTGTAGTTGTTCAAAGAGTATTGTTCTGGCATCATTTGATTGGTCAGCTTGCTGCATGGAGGGCTTAGACTCTGACTACGGCATGGAGGGCTTAGACTCTGACTGCGGCATGGAGAGCAACGAATCTGAATGCAGTGTAAAGGGTTTAGACTCTGACAATTGCGTAGATAGCAACGACTCAGCCTGCAACGACTCTGACAATTGCGTAGATAGCAACGACTCAGCTTGCTTCATAGACTCTGACAATTGCGTAGCTGGCTACAGGTTAGATTTCGTCGGCTTATTTGGTCTTGTCACTGACTTTTCAGATACCTTCAAGGGTAAGGTATCAACCCATATATTGTTCTCATCAATCACGAGGTTTCTTTTGGTTGATGGATCAATGCCTAGATTTAACATAATTGAGGCTCGGTAAATATTGAGTTTTGGCCAATTAATCTTAAAAGAAGACTCGTAAGTACTTTTAATAACTCGCCCAAGATTTTTATACTGTTTTATAAACCATGAAAGGTTGACCTTGTCTTTGGCTAACCCCTTGTTACGAATTATGTTATTAGATCATGTAAGACTGAAGCATAGCATTTAGGCGCTAAGAAGTAACCCTCTACAATCTTGTGCTCTAGTTTAAGTTTTCCTACCTAAAATTCAATTACTTACTTCATGAAATACATTGCACTGCGGCAGACACCCACGCTATAAGATTTCTTCATCAGTCAAAGGAACTCAGTCAAAACCTATCCCATAATATCCCATAATATAGTGGTTAAAAAAGAGGCATCAAGCAAAGCTAGAGTAGGCGGAGCGAAAGAATAGTTGTAGCTTATTCGACTGGTATTCATTTCGTTTAATAAGAGGTGGATTGTTAATGCAAGCAAGCAGTCGCGGAAAGAGCCGGGGTCCCCCGTTCCTTAGCGACGACATCAGTTTGAGAATATTAAACAGGTTTTGCATGTGCGAACTGATAAACCATAGGTAGGCATTATTCGCAACAATATTCTCTCCCTCTTCTTCTTCTATGGCAAATGTGCCATATGCAATTAGCAGTTTTATCAACAAAACCAGGCTCGGGTCACAGGTAACCTGAGAGACCAAGTCGACAGTCGGTATTCCTTGAACGAGAGGAGCAGTTAAATAAAGCAGATAATCGCCCCAATCTTCAGGTAATTCCAAAGAGGTTAAGAATACATTTGCTCTCTCACCGGATCTACTGGCTCCAACGAGCGCTTGCCTTGCACCAATATTGCTCGAATGGTTGCAGAGTGGGTTTTCGCTTTGTACGCAAGCATCTCAAATTGGTCTCGTTATCTAGATCTTGAAGCGCAGGATATTCCTTTCTGATTCTGGCCTAGATTTGCGCATTATTCATGATGTAAGGTTTCTTTTTGCTACGCAAGTAGTGCGTTGATGTAGTTACTCTCACTAGTTTCTTCGTATCCATAACTTTTTTGCAAGCAAATTGCCTGATCCCAGTACCAGTCACGAATTAGTTTAGGGATTCCGAAACAAGTTTTCTGCCGCCCACCCTCGCAAACTGCAGCAGCAAGAAAGGGCCCACATAATGCTTGCCAAGCAAGCGGAAAAGGTAATAAAAGCTTTCATTTAGCCTTTTTCAAGAATCTTTAGGCGATCGATGCACAAAGTATGGCTTAAGATCGGTGCTTACCACGGGAAGAGTTCGGGTTTAGCTCAGCATAATTCCAAACTTAACTAAACTAACTTACAGAGCAGAGCAGAGCAAACCAGAGATGCAACCTTAGCGTCTCTACAACGATATCGTGCCATACTACATCCCTAGCCCTCCAAGATCAAGTTGAAAAGGAAGCCTCGATGTCGGAACAAGCTCACGACCACGATCCAAGAGCAGAGGAATTAAGAACCCTAACCTACCTCACCAGCTCGACCTCCCTAACAACGACCTATCTCTCGCCCGCTACAAGTGGAATGCCAGCGAGACTGAAGGCACTCGACGGGGTAATCCGTGATAGATAGATAGATCGTAGGGTTTGGTTTTATAGTATACGAGGGATACATGTGTATCCGGGCATATGCGGGCTGCCGACATCTACACAGCAGATAAGCTACTCTTAGGGCCCATATCGAATCCATCCAGTAGATCATGGATGAGGCATCCTCCTTCTCACGATCCTGCATTCTTTGCAGCGTGCCCGTGTAACCCGGGAGTTTCAACCCTGCAGAGCCGGAGTGACTTTGTAGCCCCCTACCCGGGGCGGGGAGATTTCAGCTTTCAGAAGCGGGCTCGTTAGAAGGAGTTTGGAAGAAGCATTCATTCACGAAGTCGCGCATCAATATTATGTTTTATCAATGACGATGAATAGGGTGTTACGCTAAAGAAACTTATCAAAACCTTGCCTACTTAGTGAATAATACGTAGCTAAAGCAATAATAAATGCGCTAAAGAAAAAGTGAAAACAAAGATGATCGCTACACTTAGGCTTCCCAAGCCAAATAGGGGAATCCTTTCGTTCCGCTTGCCTTGCACCAAGTTATAATATAAAATAGGCAATGATCGCCATGCTCAGGCTTCCCTATTGATTTAATAGGGTAATCCTTTCGTTACGCTTGCCAAAGCGCCCATGCACTCTTTATATTGTATTGCCGTGTGCGCATGGGTAGCGATCGCTCAGGCTTCCCTGCCCTTTGCTTGATTTTTTCCTTTCCTTTCCTTGCCTTTTTTCCATGAAAAAGAACAAAAACCTAAGGTAATAAGTAGCGATTGCTACACTCAGGCTTCTCTGAATCCGAAAGCGAGGAAACCAAAGAAAATCAAAAAGAAAAGATAAAACAGGAAAGAAAAGATAAAACCAAAAACACTTTCGTTCTTAGATTTCTTAGTTGAAACTAAGTTTCTTTTGAAATGTGCCTTGCACTTTGTTTTTTGGTGTGTGTGCGGCCCTTATGCAAGCTCCGGTCTTGCTTCTACCACTCTTTTTCTTCTTCTATATCAAAGTTACCCTTTGAGTCTTTCACTACATATTTTTCTAAACCGTCAAACACGCATGTTAGGGAAGCAGGCTGGGTTTTTCACTTTACGTTTTTTCACTTTACGTTTATGGGCTTATGTGTTTTCTTTTTTTCATTGGGGTCTAGACGCCGCGACCAGAACCCCATTCTTTTAACATCATGATATGCTCAATTCATTCTCTAAGGTAACCAATCAAAGTCTACTAAAGCGCCAAATACAAAAACTACCCGAGCTAATGATAAAGGCAGGAAGACTTTCCGTCTAGATCTTGTTAGTTAATCATAACGATGTCATAGAAATGCTACGCAAACCCATATATATACAAACGAAAATAAAATAACCTTTATACCAAACCGGATTGAGCCTGGGATTCCCTAGAAACCGCGAAGATCTAAAATGAGTTGCCAACCTCCCAAGAGAGGTAATGTACACAGACTAGGAGAGTGAGGGCGTGGCTCTGTAGCCCTTAGCCGACTTCGAAAAATGAGAGTAGAAAGAGGAAGAGTAACTCAGAAAAGAAAGAAAAGGATGCACGACCCAAGCTCATTTCTCAAGAGAGAGCTCTCTACATCAAGGAGGGTAAGTGCTTTGGATGCGGGGAAACTGAGCATATCTCCGCGAAGTGCCCTAAAAAGGAACAGAAAGAACACAAGGACAAGGATAACGAAAGGTTTGAGAGTTCAAGAGCAGCTGAGGAACGTGGACGAAAAGGCAAGATGAAAACAGGACTGGTTCCAGATTGTGTGGGTACTAACCCCAGCACGATGGATGAGAGCACAAAACTTTGTCGAGCTTGGGGCAAAGTAAAAGACCAAGAAGCCCGGATCTTATTTGATGGAGGAGCCAAGGCCAACTTCATTTCACCGGGATTGGCGGCGCGGCTCGAGATCACTCCTGATCGGATGGGACCACTTGCAAAGGCAGTTCTAGCGGCACGGCAGGTACTGTCTCTCACTGTCCTGTCACTATCCTGTAAGCATAGACTGCGACAATGCCTCAACGGCAGTAAAGCAAAGATGCAATCCCAACTGTCTAACTCACAGTCAATACATCCTAGCTGCCTATCTAAGGGTGCTCGAGGGATCGCTCCAAGACCTGTATCACCGAAAGGATCTCAACATTCGAGAATCCCCCAGCTCAATAAAACCTCACTCGACCCTCAACAAAGGCTGCAGTAAATCTGACAGTACATAGACTTCCCACAAAGTCATATATCGACAAATTTCCCACTATATGCTGTAACCGTTGCGGCGGTTGTTTGCTGCGTGACTCACAGCCAGCAAACCCTTTACAGACATACATCATCTCTGACAATACATCCCATGTGGAAGTACCTGCAATGTCAGGATGAAATCTGGAATATCAAGCAGCAAACACAAGCTACCTGATTCAACTAGTGGATGTCGCCTAGTCTGTGTAGGTGCGCCCGTGTCGTATGTGACACCTCCAAGAACTATGAGCCGTCCTTCGTTGTGTAGACAGCCACAAATCAGCACTCTGGAAGTGCAGATATCCTCAGCACTTGCAGTCGTAGGCCGAAACCCCCAAATTTCCAGAGTCGGATCTGCACCCGCCGAGACCACGTAGTCGAAAATGGCCTCCGCAGAACTTTGTCGAAGCCGAACGGTGGCCGAGATGACCTCAGAATGAAATTTTGAGAACACCAAGCCCTTTGGGCTTGCCCACAGGAATTGGGGCCGTGTCTTCGCCTGTCGAATCTCACTCCAATCTGAGCAGGTGACTCTTGCTACCTGCAAATGCTGCCCCGAGCCTCGATCTGAGCTCTGATACCAGTTGAAGAAGTACGAGCGGAAGTGCAACCAGCGAGAGTGCAAGAAGAAGAGCACGACGATATGGTGAACTCGCTCTACTGTAATGTGTATAGCATGGTGAGTTCTTATTAGGTTTTTACAAAAGAATATGTGTACATACCTGGCGGCCCGCCCACTTACCTGGGCAACCACATTGGGCTTTATACCCCAACACCTCCAAGGTAATCAACTTGAAGAAAGACACCAAAAGGTAAAAATCGAGTAACCTTTGGTTGTAGTCTTCCATGGTTTCCGTGGCAAGCATTTAAGGTTACCCCATTCTGCCACATGTACTTCAAATAGGGAAGTCATGTGACTTCGAACAAAAATATTCTTGAAAGCCTACAAAGTTCATGGGACATGCTGCTAGATAGCTATAGAACCCCACCACTCCATAGCATTATCTTTAATTCTGCAGCTCGAGAGATCTTTGATTGTTTTGTGTAATTCCCCAAGGCATAAGTGTTGTCAAATTGTTGAAGAAAGCAAGGTTTTCTTCCTATCTTTTACGCCGGAAAAGGTAAAAATTTCTCAGTAAGCTCAAATTGAAATGAGAGAGTTGCAACTTCAAGTATGTGTGGAGAGAGAACAGCTACTTATGACTTACAGTGAGTGGTAATAGCATTTGATCCTGGAGCCATTTACTAGTGGCAAGGGAACACCATACAAGTTGCTAATTGTACCACGCCCTATGGCAAAATCTCTTGGACTTTGTATGATCCTTGCCAGGATGGGACCAACTTCTTTGCTTTTTTCTGATATCGAGCTTGATAAAGCAGCACCAGCGATCCTTGCACTATTTTAGGCTTATGGAGATGACGATCATGCCATGCTTTGCAACGAAGTTTCTCTGCTTGCAAAGCCTGGGAAGTCAATCTGCGGCTTTCTTCCAACAGGGAGAGATGAGAGACAGAGGTGGAGTCCATACCCTAATCGGCACACAAACTACCTACTCGAGGAGATCCTGAGTTGAATTCAAAGGGAGCTATGGCTTCCAAGACAAAGGCTAGTTGAAATGGTGTGTGATTGGTTGTGGCTTTGAGAGAAGTGTGGTATGCCTAGAGGGTGTCGTGGATAGCTTGAGCCCATGAGGCCGGATGGAGATGACATCCGTTTCGTAGGAGGGCGATCACAACCTTGTTTGTGCTCTCGGCCTGCCCATTGGCTCTAGGGTAATAGACACAAGATTTACGTTGAAAAATCTTGTAGTTAGCCAGCAAAGTCGAAGTCAGCTCATTGACAAAGTGATTGCCCCGATCATTGGCGATCTCGAAGGGGCGTCCAAACCTGCACAATATAATTTCATACAAAAAATTTACTATAGTATTTCCAGTGCAATCAGTTGTTGCTAGTACCTCTGCCCACTTGGTTGCATAATCTATAGCCAGAAGCAGATACTTCCAATTACCTATTTGAGCTAGAGGAGAAATTGGACCCACAAAGTCTAAGCCTCATCTCTCAAAGGGTAACCATGCCATAGAAACCTGTAGAGACGGTTGGATTGCTTACTTGGTTTCTGTCCACAGCGTTGACAAACATCACAAACTTTGACATGTGCTATTGCATCCTTAAAAATATAGGACCACCATAGACCACTCTTAGAATTTTCTGGGTGGTGATGTGACTAGGGTAATGGCCACCAGTGGGACCATTGTGGGCATCCTCAAGAATATGCTCAACTTCATGGGGGGAGACACACCGCCTCAAAACACCATCCGGTCTCGACCTGTAGAGTTGGCCTCCAATCAGAGTGAAGGATCTAGACTTCAACAACAGTCTTCTCTTTTGCAGTGGAGATGCATTCTTTGGGTACAGGCCAGTGGAGAGCAAAACAACCATTCCAGAGTTGTATCCACCTTAAAGAGACTTCTATCTGGAAATTCGTCCGCAATCCCTGTAGCTTCTTCTCCACTTTCAATGCGAGAGAGGTGGTCAGCCATGACGTGGTTCTTATCAAGACAAAGGACCGCCTCAAAATCAAACTCCTGAAATAGAAGTAACCACCGCCACACTCAACCTGCAACTCGCGGCTTATTAAGCAGATAGCCCAGGGCATGGTGATCAGTAATAATTGTGAAGTGAACCCCGCAAAAACACGCAGCAACCACCTTCACACATATCACTCTATGTACATTATAGCATTTGCTCCGATACATCAAAAAGAATAAAAAGTGGAGTAGACTTTGTCGTTTCACATTATGTACATGCCATGGCACAACACCATGGTCAGCCTACCAGTTCCCACCACAGTCCATATATGTGTAGCTGTCTCTCAAAGTTATTTATTAGTAGTCATGGATGACAAATATCTATGATATATATGGACAATCTTGGAGGTGTCTTTGATATGATTCTTGGGTCTAGAGTCTAGACTTGGTCACAGCACTCCCCCTACACTATTTGATGAGTAGTTGAGCTCATTCTAAGTTTCGAGTCTATCTTGATGTGTCTACTTCTAGTACATTTCTTTGTTCTATGTCATTTCAATTATGTCAATATGTCTTTCAGTTTTCTTGATGTGCCATGGAGTGAGATTTCTGTGTATACTATCCACCCACAATAGAGAGCATGACATATTTTTCCTGCTACAAGGTACCATTGTCGCCGGCAAGTCACTGACAAGGCAATGAATCCACTATAGTATCATGAGTGAACAAAGCGCAACAGACTAACTGAACAAAACACAGCAGGTACTTGAACTTGAAAAGAGCACAACAATAGTTGAAAAGAACTTCAAACGAGACACGATGAAGCATAGTTCTCCAATTAGACGCACTGGCCTCAGCGTCAAGCCCCTTGCGTTACTTCCTTCTTCCTTATTGACAAGGCGGTGAGTCGACAACAGCACCACGACTAAACTGAGTACAATAGATACTTGGACTTGAAAAGAGCAACCCAACAATTTAAAAGAACTTGAGAGTGACAAAATGAAGTGTAGTTCTCCAACCACATGCATTCACCCCAAGTCAGCTTGCAATACTTCCTTATTGATTGATCACACATTCATACAATAGACGATGAAAGCTCCGTCTGCAACTAAATGCCCAAGAGCTTCCCCAAGGCCCAAATCTCTTGGCATTATTGGCGATATGGGCTCCAAAATCAATCTTGTGCTCGAATTTATAATTTTTTCCCAAAGTCTACATCCTATACATGAGCTTCTTCCATCATCACATGGGCAGACTAAAGAACTCTTTACCCCATGGGCATTTCACATTTAAATTACAATTTCGTTGTGGTGCACCTTCCACAAGTGGATGGTGGCTTCACCTCCTTGTCCTATGAGACCTATAAAGCTTGAAAGTAGATCAGACCTCACTATCCATCACAGCTATAAAATTGTCCACTCCAGCCCAACAATGCACTTGGACATGTACAAACTCAAGAGCTTCTCAAATGGTTTGTGGCCATCCAATTCCTCCCATACTATGTAGTCACTATCCACCCGCTGCTGCTCTTTTCATGCATATCCTGCTCAACCCAAGCCCAAGTTCCATAGGAAGTCCTCTGCAAAGCAGATGATCAACCATTCGATGAGCTCCCCCCAGTTGACTACAAGAAAATCACAGAGACTTTTCAAATGAAAAGACACCAGCTCATGATGTGCCTGCTGCCCTCACTAATAATCCAGAGGGGAAACCTTCTATCTACACCATAATAGCAATCAAAATTCACTAAGTACAAGAAACAAGGTACCACATATCTATTGTTCTAATTTGTTTGATAGCTGATCTTCTCCCACGTTAACATCCACTACGCCTGACAGTTTTGCTGCATTTAGCAAGTTACAATTTCTTCTCTAAACTAAAGTTCTCCCAAGCTTGAATATATTGACAGGGTCTTTGTGAAAATACTTTAATGGGGATGAAGAGTAAGTGCACATGATACGTGCAAGTCTGCATAACGGGAGGAAGTGACACCATTAAGCTTGAGATTTTTCAAAGAGGCAACCAAGAGAAAAGAAAGACTGATTTTGACCTTGAATAGACAGCATCCAAGATTGATGCTAGCATCTAAGTTTTCATCCGAGCTATGGTCCCAAATTTGTCTGCTTCCTTTATGGATAAGCCAGAGCAGCAAGGTTCTTCATGATAAGTCATCAAACCACGGCAACAAAGTCCTACTTTGTGTTACCTGCAATATCATGCTGCTCATACTTAATGCAAGCCTTCAAGCTTTCTACCCTTTCACATTGTCCATTTACCACCAAGCATGCTTTTTCAGATGCACCAAGCATGGAAGCCTGGTCAAGGAAAGAGAGGATTAGAGATACATTTCCAGAAACTTGTTCAAATTAAAAACCCATGCAGAGTGGCTTATTAGTTGTAGTTATGTGTGCACTTGCACGTAAGACTAGACATGTAGATACGTGTGGGCTCTGTATGACAATAGAACATGTAGATACGTGTGCAACCATGTATAAAATTAGAACATGACAGCAGTCAGTTCATGACAGCTGTATGGTGGTTTGCAGAAGTTTATTTCAACATGCTTAAGCTTTTTTTAATGGGTTTCCCAAGTTTTATGGATTTTTTCCATGCATTACGGTTCAGCAGGCTTCCTCCACAGTTCTTTTTAATGCATAGAAGTATTCCAGAGTTTGTATGAGCCCTTGAGTCTACCAGTCGTTGGGGACATGGCAACACAATTATCATTTGGTGTCAGCATGCAAAAAGAGATTTCTCTATTGGAATGCACTGCAATTGTAATGTCTTCATTTAGACATGGAAATATAGCACAGGGGCTATATCCATTGGCAACAGTGGTCTCATGTTTGATTCTTCTTACATATGCATCTTGAGATAGTCTAGACTGTAAGGGCGTCTTATAATTCCATTCCCCCGTTACACTTATATTTGCACTCACCTCCTGGGATTTTTCATGAGATAAGTCTAAAGTGTCAGGGTGCCTTTTGAACTGAGATGATTCTCCATTACATTTTTCTTGCTCCCATATCTCGGGAACGATGTAGCATGCTGATGTTTTTCTTACCTAATGAAGAGGACTTGAATATGGAGGTTGGTAAGAAGATCTCTTGAGCATTGAGAAGGTGTTATATCTCCTCTTGTCCCTAAAAGGAAAGCAATGGGGCTGTTCAAATTGCAGAGTTGGTTAGTGGCATGTTCAATATTGTGGCAATGAACTCGGGCTTCAAATTCGAGGCAGCGTTCATCAAATCTTTAATGGATTCTCCTCATAATGGGGACCTCACACATGTGCAACATAGAACAAAAAAGTGAGGTACATGCTAAGAGGCGGGATTTGGCTCTATAACCAGGGACAAGCACATGGCAATCAAGGTCATGCATTTTTGAAGTTCTGAGATTCACCTTGTACAAGGACTGAGCTAAATATATTTGGTGCTTTTGCTCCATGGGTTGTAGCTGAACAAGCTTCTCGTAACTGCGATCCACTTCCAACAGAGACCATGCTGGACCACAATCTTGAAAAGACAGATTACCTAAACAAAAGATGGGAACCGGATATTACGCAGAAGCAGCTGTGCAGAAGTCTCCCAGGTAGTAATGGCAATAGCCAAGAAGCGAGAGAGCAGCGTGGCTGTCCGGAAACCATAGCAATTTCTCTTCAAGGACGCTGTTTCAGCAGGTACAAGAAACAGATTGGGCGCTCTCTCTCTCTCTCTCTCTCTCTCTCTCTCTCTCTCTCTCTCTCTCTCTCTCTCTCTCTCTCTCTCTCTCTCTCTGACAAACACACACACACAACATTCTACATTACTTGATTGCCTTCGTGTGAAGAGAATCTCGAATGTATCCATAAACCAACGCTGTCAGATTTCCTCCTGCATGTAGCTTGGCCATGGCGAGGGGAATGCAGAATGCCAAGATGAACGTTGCATGCAACACTCACGCTACGTCAAAAAAAAATACGTATTGTAAAATGGCAATTTCAGGTCAATAGTAGTACTCTCTTTTTCTCTCTCCCTCTTTATCACGTGCAAAGGGTTCATAGCTTTTAGCCCACGCACATGGAGCCGACGATCGACGGAACATCTGCAAAACCCATCGTAGGCCCATCAACAGCAGTGTACACCCCTACACTAAACCACCGTGCTTTCCACCGCTTGCATCGGAACCTCAGAGCTACTGCCTTGCCAATCACAACGGTGAAAGAGCCGTTTGGGTCGCGTGAAGCAATCTGACTCATCTCCAAGCCCTGTGAACGACAAAAAGCAGTTAATGCGCAACGTTTCCTTGGGGTAAACGGATCTGCATGTGCGCAAGAAACCGGTGGCCTCTACTTTGCTCGACTTCAACAGGAACGCCACCAAGACATGTGCATGTGTGCATGCTTTTTTTTTTTTGTGTGTGTGTGTGTGTGTAGAACATTGGAAGTGTGGTGCCATGTAAGTCCAACCACATTTGAGATCAAACTAATGCCTTTTTGTGAAAGAAACAAGGCCTAACAAGGAAAGCGTTGCACCAGGGTTTCATAAAAAACCATGCTCCAATGTATAATTTCTAGTTCTAGCGAAATGCATTGATTCTCTCCCTATCATGCCAAGATAATTGTTAGGAGTTTGTATCCAAGCAGCTATGAGCTGGAAGTGAAAGAGCTACCACAAAACTTGGCCTTAAATTTACCAAAAAACGCATCCCAATAGGAAGGTTTCCAATGTCCAAAAGAGGGTGTGGAGACGGCATGACAACACAAGTAAGCAAAAAAAAGTGTCAAGGGTTGTTTTTTTTCTAATAACATTGATAACAAAACTATGTTCCTAGTAATAACATGAGAACCTAAACATAAGATATTCAGCCCACCGTAACCTTTAGAAGTATATATCTTATCCATCGAAATGGCTTGTAGCCCCGGGGTTTTATGTGAGCTAGTGGCCTAGAAATGCTCCAAAGTTTGAGGCATGAATGTGCAACGACGATGAGAAGGCCAATGCAACAACAACAACAAAATGTGCACGTACGCCATCAAAATAGATTGAACGATTCTAATACATAGATGTAAAGCCCATGTAGACAATTTCCAATATCAGGCTCGCCTAAGGCTACTGAGCCACTAGTCTTCAGTTCTTTGAATTGTGGGCAGAGTGTAGTTCGTAGCTAATACCTGAGGAGATTTAGGGACAAAGTTGGTTTCACTTGGGCTTGTTTTTATTTGAGCAGCACAAGTAATTTAGATGTTTCTTGCTCCCTCATGTTGTTTTATAAACGATTTGATGGAGCCAAGAGTCTTGCTTAGGGGCTAGTATTGGTTCTTAATATTTGATGCTCCATGTTAAGCAAGGGTCTATTGTCTTATACTAGAGTATTGGGCAAACATAGATCTTTGGTTTGATTGGTGTAAAGTATTGTTAATTGGGTATGAAAGACATCCTTCATTAGGTGTGCAATGTGCATTGTATGTATGCTATCAATTTTATGTATCTTAAATTGAAAACACACATTTATATTGTTTAAAGATTACTTGCATTTATCATGCTACGATGCTTGAGGTTTAATAAAAATTGATATTTGTACTACAAAGATTAGTATTTGTGGACATGTTAGAGAACATCAGAACTATCTATTAAGTAGGTCTATATATTTGACTATGCATGTAAAGTAAGTTTTCAAAAAAGTTGAATAATAAACACAATACTTAATTTTTCAAATAGTGTTAAATTATTGTGTGGCTACATTTTATCATCAAAATCAGTGTATGTTTATGTAGGGATGTACGCTTTTGTAATATGTGAGTATCTTTATTGTTACTTTAGTTATGTATTCATTGTTCCATGATTTCTTGAATAGGTTATTTGAGATGGAAAAAAAGGTTGGACCTAGTGATAGAACCCAAATTCAAACTAGCAAGAAAAAAAAGGCACATGGGATAGAGTGGCAATATGCAATTAACATCGGTGATTGGTTCATAGATTGAGAGTGTAAGCCATGCCATACAAAAAAATCTGGTGGGGCGCCTCGACTAAGGGAACATTTTCTAGGTGGACCTAAGAAAGGGGGTCGCACATGTACCCACCCCAGTGAAACTGCAATGGTCAAACGCTTGAGGGAATAAATTCAAAAGAAAGAATCAAAGAAACATTACACATCTACTACTAATGTCTGAGGGATACCAGAACATATTGGCTCCACTCAACAAACTTTGGAGCAATCGCCAGCTTACACTTTGAATCCCAATGTGCAGCCAGAAAGCAATCTACCCAATGCATCTTCATTGAAGCATCATTTTGACATGGGAAAGGTGTCTATGTGTCAAACTTCATTGCAAGAAAGCTTACGTAACGGTCTACTCAATGATGCACATCTTGCTCTTGCTGAAGCGATTTACTTTTCAGGAAGTGCTATGATGATGGTGGACAATGAGCATTGGAAGAGAGCAAGGAAGAAAATTGGTGAGTTTAAATCAGGGTTTTCACCGTCCATGTATCATGCTATGCAAAATGATCTATTGGAGAAATGCTATGTTCAAGTAAAAAAATGTGTGCAAAGGGTAATTCTTAGCAATATAGAGCTTTCTGGATGTACCATAGTCAACGATGATTGGTCTAGTGTACAAAGAAAACCACTAATTAATTTAATGATTTATTCATGTTGTGGATTCATATGGTTTAATTAATTCTAGGATTTATATTGCTAATGTAATTGACTTTGTGATAGAGGACGTGGATGCTAAACATGTAGTCTGAATTGTGATGGACAATGCAAAGAATTGCAAGAATGTCAGCAAAATTTTGAAGCGACGATACTCGCATGTTTTTCCTTCTGGGTGCAATACACATGGTTTGAATCTTGTATTAAAAGATTGGTATAAAAGTGACGATACTAAGTGGTTTGCCTCTATTGTTGATACTCCTCGCCAAGTTGTGAGATTTATGCTTAAAAGACAGAGAGTATTAGATGTCATTTATGTTAAAACTACCTGCAGAGACTAGATTTTTCACTCACTTATACACTTTTGAGTCTCTTCTTTGAAACAAAGATGCAAGCATAACTACATTTACATGTATGGCATTTCATGACCGGGAGAGTGAGCTAAATGGAAAAGTGAAAGAGAAAATCAAAGTCTTGAGGGCAATGCTTACGAAAAAAACAGTGGTAGTAGTGTGATGGATGTGTATCATGTAATGATGCTTGTTATGTATGCCATACGCAGTTTTGACAGAGGGAGCCCAATCTCAAAAAAGTATGGATGCAATGGTAGACTGTCCTAAGGAGTTTGGAGCATCTTGAAAAAATTAGAGCATTTGGTGGTGGAAAAGCATTGGCGTGTTGCATTCTCTCGTTGACAAAGGAAAGTCCTCTTGAAGTACTTTTATGCTAAAAGGATTGGAGCGCATGCACCATTACACAATGTTGTTTACATGCTAGAACCTGAATACTGGAATATGGACTTGATGTCCAATGTTGAAGTGGTTCATGATTTTTACACAATGGTAAACACTTTCTATGCCAATGTTGATGATCGTGTAAGATGCATAAAAGAAATTTCCTCCTTTCAATTGAAAGAAGGTCTATTTTCAAACTCTCTTGTTCAACAAATGGCAAAACAACACCCTGCATGGAAATTGTGGATGATGAATGGTGGAGAACATTATTCTTTGTTGTGTAACCTTGCGATGAAGGTTTTAAGCCAGTGTTCTTTGAGTTCAAGCTCAAACAAAATTGGAGCATGTACAAATATATTCATAGCACTATTCACAATCGACTTCTTGTAAATCGTGCAGATAAACTTGTTTACATGTATTGCAATGAAAAAATTATGTGGCACATTGAAATCCAAGAATATGAAGAAGATATACCTAGATGGATGTACGATTGCGATGATGTAGAAGACAACACTTTGACGGTGGACCTGTGTTGTGCACAAGCCTTGAGCTACAGGAAAATCTCAATATTGACTCAGACGATCTCAATCAAGCATGCGACAAAGTAGACATAGATGACGGAATTTTGGAAAATGATGACAATGAAGATTAAGCAACAGTTTCATTGAATTTGTGAAAGAGTTTCATATTAGTAAAAGATTACAATTAGTTTTTGTCTTGGAATAGATTTCGAAGTACACTAGGAGTTTCCTCTTGCGACTCCAGTGGTTTGTATTCATTGGCCATGTCAAGTATGGTATATAGGCCTTCATTAATTGTTGCACCGCACAATGCTCATGTGGACATATATTGCATTTGTCTCACCAAGCATATAAGATGGTAATAGTGTCCACACGGCAACATATTGGCCGCTCCAATCATGAAAGACTTTAGCATAGGGAACATTGATTGGTGGAGGAACTGCTAGCCACATTTGAGACTCCCACAACCTCAAGATGCGTTAAAAAGTGGGAGATGTGATTGCCTTGGTGTATAGGATTTAACCGTTGAGATAGACCCTGCACATCTTGACTAAGCTTGTTAAGTTGCACTTCAACCCTTGCGGTGGTCCCGGGGGGGCTTCCAATAGTCTCACTGCTTCTTGCTCTTTCTCTACGAGTTTTGCCCCCATGCTTTCCTTGACCTTGCTCAAATCCATTACAGCCCCTTCCACCATAAGAGCAAGCTCTTATCTTGTGAATGTCATTGTCTCTTCACGTATATCAACAGTGACATCTCTGGACGCGAAGTCCAGTGGCTTATCCAGGATAAAATGCATATAAAGCATTTTAGCAAAGTAGAGTTGCACATTTGCATTATAGAGTGGATGGCCATACACCTCTAAGAAGATTCGTTGATGTCATTATTTTGGCACCTGGACACCTTCCATCTTCCCTTCTTTATCTCACCTTCTAGGCACGGCCATATCCTTTGTGACCTATTTTTTTATGTCACTGCACTGGGCATGACTGGGATTTGCCCATTTGGACAATATGCAGGCCGTTCTAGTTGCCTGGCAGGCAGTCAAACCCTACGGAAGTGTTTTAAGTTACTCGTATGCCTTTCTAGCCAACTCATGGGTGCTCGTTATCTTGTTCGTCTGCCATATCTACAAAAACATAGATGATATAAGCGTTACCATATACATGTGGTAGTGATGTGTGTGTGAACACACTTAGGATTTCCAAGGTATTTTTTCCCTCACTAGGAGGTTTTTCCCCCATGCATTGTATATACGCCCATCATTCTAGGGCTATCATCTTCCCATTACACACTAAGTAATATACTCTCTATTGTGTGCTTTGATCTTCCTTCGTCTTCTCCAAGTTGTGTGTGTTTTCCTACAACCCTAATTCCAACAATTGGTTCAGAGCAGGTTGCATCCTCTCGGGTTTAGTCGTAGCAGCTAAAGCACATGCCTACTCACTTTCTCTGATTTCAATGCGCTTTGGCAGCGTTCGCAAGTCTGCTCAAATTTTTGATCCGGGCTCATTTTGGCGTCCATTTTCACTACAGGTAGTACCACACATGCTCTTTTGTCATTTTGTGCAGGATTTTTGTCAGTGCAATTTTTTGCATAACAGGCCCCTCACGGTCTTCTATGGTTTGTGCTATATAGCACATGTCGTTTCCTGCTTCCTTTCTCCTGTTTTTAAATAATTTTCACATCAGGTGCAGTATTTACCATGGCTGACAACAAAACATATGTGTTCAAGGTGTTTGCTGATGAGGACATATTGGATGGGGGCAATTACCCTATGTGGGCTTATATGATGCAACATGTTCTTGTGTCAGAGGGCATCTAGATTATTGTGCAGGGCATTGACGTACGCCCTGGTTCTGAAGATGTAGGCGATGTTGAGGATGTTGCAGGTTTTGTTGCAAGGATTGCTACTGTTAGAGTCGTTTTTCCTACAGTTGAGCAAGCTTTTTGGGATGTAAAAGATGCGCAGGCTCATGCATTGATTGCGTTGTGTGTGAAGCGCACTATTATTCCCCACATTCGTTCAGCAAAATGTGCAAAACAAGCTTAGGATATTTTGGTTGGTCTTTAAGCAAGTCACAATGAGGCTAAAATTGCATTGTCGCGTAAAGAGGTGGAATCGAATATTGTGCATGAGAAAGATGACATAGAAACTTTCCTTGCTGGTATCAAGGATATCAATGAGTAGCTTATTTCTATAGGTGAAGTCATTTAGACAGTTACCTTGTGCAGACTGTTCTTGATGCCTTGCCAGATTCTTACCAGACTTTTGCTAGTACTTGGGGACTTATGACCCAAGGAAATCCTGAAGTTTCAGGTTTGATGCATTATGCACATTGCTGAGGACTAGACAACATGCAGTTGAACATGCTTTTATTAAATATTGATGCTCAAAGAAAGGGTGGTAACAACAATGCAACTACTTCTTATGGTTCTTCTGCGAGTGGAAAATCACTTGTTCCTAATGCTTCTACTAGCAGCAATTCGTCTAGAAATTCTCGTGATAAGGGAAAAAAGAAGATACATTGCCATTATTGTAAAGCTAATGATCACTTGATCAAGCAGTGTCCTAAGTTAAAGGCCAAAGAGGCTAAGAAGAAAGAGGATGGTTCCACTACAAATGCTGATTTCACTACAAATGCAGCTATTGTTGAGTCTTATGTGAAAGGAGACCGTGATGCTGATGTTGATGCAGAGTGTACATATAACCCTGATGTCCATGATACATGCATGTCAGTTGCTGCAGATTCACATGTGTGGTATTTTGATAGTGGTTCACCAAAGCACATTACCTCACATTGTGATTTTTTCACCTCTCTTTAGTCTATCCCTCATGGGAATTCAGTTACTTGTGCCAACAATGCCTCTTATCCGGATTAAGGAGTTGGAAAGTTTGTGCTTACTGTTGTAAATGGAAATTATTTTACACTTGTTGATGCATTTTATGTAACTGGAATCAAGAAGAATCTTTTTTCTATATTTACACTTGCTAGACTTTGTCTTGTAATCAAATTTGTGGATGACAAATGTACCGTACATCTTAGTTTTAGTGATGAAATTGTTGCATCTAGCATTTTATGTCGTGGGTTGTATAAGCTCACTTTGTATGGCAAGTGTGGGTAGAACTTTGCAAATGCAGTTGTGGATTCAAAGGCTATTTCAAATGCAAAACTTTGGCATGCACGTTTTGGTCATCTGAATTTTGCCAGTTTGCTGTGTTTGCAAAAATCTGATATGGTTGCTTCTTTGCCACTTCTTGAAGCACCTGTCAAACATGTTTATGAAGGCTGTATTTTGGGTAAGATGCAGCATTCTAAGTTTCCAAAGGATGGCTCAGTTAGGGCCACATGCAGGTTGTAGCTTGCGCATAGTGATGTTTGTGGGTCCATGCAAACTCAGTCCTTGGGCAATTACCTGTACTTCGTGACCTTCATTGATGATTACTCCAGTCATGCATGGGTATTTCCGCTTAAAGCAAAGTCCGAAGTTTTTATGTGCTTCAAACAATTTTTTGCTATGGCTGAAAATGTCTCGAAATGTACTATGGGCACTCTCCATTCCGATCGAGGGGGGAGTATATGTCTCATGAATTCAATGCATTTCAAATGTATTTCTTTTTATTATAGTGTTGAAAGCAAAGGTTACAGGTTGTATCATCCACGAACAAAGTGTATTCCGGTTTCACGGGATGTTGTGTTTGTGGAAGATTCTGTTCAGCCCTTGTTGTCATGTACTAGAGACAGTAATGTAAGCTCATGAGACATGTATGACACTTTGTTTCCTCTTTTCAGTGGTGGAAGTTTGAATGTAAATTACAATGAGGAAAATGTACAACCTATGGAGGTTTCTAAAAATGTTACAGGTCATCCTATTACTGATGCAGATGTACATGATGTACTTGATGAGGAAAGGACTAGAAATGAGCAAGCTAGAGGTATGCCAAAATGACTGGTGCATACATTGCGTGACAGTAAATTGGATGCACCTTTGTCGCACTTGTTCAGGCTCTCACCATGCATCTTATGCATCATATTGTTATGCTATGTGTAATGGAAATGGCCTATGAACTTTGAGAATAGCACAATTAGGAGAATTAAAGAGAGCAATTTTGGGAGATTACTGTGAGAACATAGAGGGTGAACTCAATTAGAGGTAGCAACATAACCATTACACTTAATTAACTTGGCATGAACTATACGTTTGCAAGAGAGAGAGAGAGAGAGAATTAGAGAGCTTGACAATAGTTGAGGTCTGGATTTATGTGGAGCCAGTCCCCCCTCCAGTAGGCTTTTGTATTATAGATTCTCCCATAAAGAGAGACTTGGTATAATACAATCTTTGTGTTCCTTATGACCTTGGTGATGCTACGAAGATGGAAAGCTTCATGCATCACGATCATAATATAAAATTTATCAAAGCATTAACCATCCCCGGCTTCAGTCCCAAGGCCTCAAACACCTTCGAAGGTGGAGAGAGCTAGCGGGCAACGAGGGTAGGGAAGAGGAAGAAGAATCATTCATAGGAGAAAGAAATAGTTCCGCACTTATCATTACTTTTCTTGCTTAGAATAGCATAATAGCATAGTAATGAAGATGGAGAAGATGGAAAGCTTAAGCATTGAAGCATGGCTCTTGGTTGGATTTGCATTCCATAGCCAAGAGTGTTGGTGTAGGCTCTCATCTTCTCAACAAGCTTGGAGAAAGAGATGGATTTCTTGCACTTTCACCAAGTGAAAATATGTCAAAAATGAGTGTGTGAGAGAGTGTATACTCCCAAGCACACCCCTTGCTTGCTCTGGTCGACCCCTCCTTGTAGCTCAAGCTTAAAGCTCATTGCAACGTACCCTCCAAGCCTAGCCAATCACATGCATAATGCATTTCAAGCAACATGGGTAGCATTAGGACAAGTGTCCTCCTTACCTCTTTTAGAGAGAGAAATTGAAAATATCTAGATATTTTTTGAATTGAACTAGAAGCTCATTGGACCCCTCTTTAGCCAAGCCAATAGGATTCAAGCACACCATGTGGCTAAGCATAGAGAGAGCTTGACATGTGTCTATGTGTCCCTTGAGAACGGGGGGTGCGCTTTGGGTGAGTGGGAGGTTAAGTCAAAGATTCCCCTAACTTTGGGGATTTTTTCCTCCTTTTTAGGGTCTCTTTTTTACTCAAGCACTTTACCCCCATGCATGGGAAGCTTCTGAATCACCTTCCACATCAAGCATGACAAGCACCTCAAGCACCTTAGTCAGCAAGCACGACAAGCACCTCAAGCACCTTACTCATCAAGCATGACAAGCACCTCAAGCACCTTACTCACCAAGAACGACAAGCACCTTAGTCGCCAAGCATGATAAGCACCTCAAGCTTGGGCCAGGTTCCCACCTCAAGCACAACCCTAGCTTGCCTAAGGTCTAAGGACTTTTAACACCAACCTTTGGAGGTCTTTAATGAAGCTAACCCTAAGGTCTTTTAAGCTCCATTAGATGCATGTTTCTCTTTGATAGACTACCTCCTTTTTTACCACTATTGAGATGTAACCTCTCCTCTTGGTCCCTTGCTTAGGTAAATCTAGAAGCACTTATTGCACATTGCTCCTTGGTAGACCGTCTCCTTTCGGACCCCTATTGAGATGCAACCATCTCTTCTTTTGGTCCACTGTTGAGATACACTTATTACACATTGCTCTTTTTTTAGACCATCTCCTTTTCGACCCCGATTGAGATGCAGTCATCTCTCCTTTTGGTCCCTTGCTGTGATAGGTCAAGAAGCACATGTCTCTATTCTAACTCTTGTTCCCGTTTATTCTCCCACATTAAATGATCAGTTTAATATGAGAAAATCATTTGGGTTAGCTAAATATTAGATTTTATGACATTTATATTTTATAACATTACCTCTCTCTTGAAATCATAGTCGTTCTCGACTACAAGGTAGAGAAGATAAAGCTTAGTCATTAGTCCATGTTTCTTAGCGAGTAGAGGATCCCTTTTCACCCTAGAACATCATTCCAGAATGGATGACTAATCCATTTGGTGCGTGCTCGGGAGACTTAGCTACCGCAAGCATGTCTGCTCTTTAGTCCATATCATACTTCCAAAGTAGAGTGGCAAGTTCTACTTGGTATTTGGGAGACGTCGTCACCACAAACATGATCCTAAGCATGCATACTATTTAAATTTGTACACAATAAAAAGAGAGTAGTCTTATAAGACAAAAACATTGTTCATTCAAAATGCATTTTCATATGCTTACTTTAAGGCATCATTGTAAGCATTGACAAGGTTCATATTGTCCCTTGCATCCATTTAGCATCTTTAAAAGGATAATTCTTTAACTTAATAAGATATCATCAGATAATCTTACCGTTTCTTAATACCTTGTCTTCATGTCATAGGATGGACTTAGATTGAAGTACTTATTCTTGATCTTCAATTTTTGGAGGGTTTGCAACTATTGCTTCTTTTGGTGGTGCTCCTTTATAAGGCTTATGTAGGCTCTGATGGAAAACATTGTGCATGAGCCAATGGTTGGGCAACTTTAATTGATAAGCCATCTTATTGATTGGCTTAAGAATTTGAAAAGGATCTTAGTATCTTGTTGCTAGTTTAGCATAATGTTCTTGGTGGTTCATAGGATTCTTGCCCGTAGAATGCCTTAGACGAGCCTTGATAAATTTTAGTAAGACCCAATCATTTTCCTTAAAGAATAAGGCTCTTTTTTGCTTATTAATAGCAACCCTTTTTGCCATTGCTTTGAGATGGATATAACCTCTTTAATCTTTGGAAAATATTATTGTGAGTTTCGGCTATATTCATCATAGCAGCGAAGATCTTCCCATGTACTTTAAGTAGCAAGGGACTTTTGGATCTTCCCTCTTTATGTTATGGATATGGGATCTGTATATTTATTACCCAAGTACTCATTATTAAGAGCTATGATCATTTATGTTGGCCGGCCAATGTGTATTCATTTTTTAGCATTGAGCATTTCCCTCTTGCACGTATTTCATTTTTAGATTCTTCAATGCTCAAAATGAATACACATTGGTCAGCCAACACAAACCATCATAGCTCCTAATGAGCACTTGAGTAATAGATATCTAGATCCCATATCCATAACACTTTAACCTCAAAAGGTGCTTTCCCCATAGAAGTATGTACAATGTCATTGTACGCATACTCCATAAGAGGTAGGTACTTCTCTCATTGAGAACGTTGATCTACTTCCATGACATAGGCTTTTAGTAGATTCAAGAATTGTTGGATTAATTATTTCACTTTGGTCATCCGTTTGTGGATGATAGAACGAAAGAAGAATTTAATCTACTTCTTAAATTCTCAAAGAGACCCTTCTAGAAATTACTGGTCATTCTAGGATCTTTTTCCAATACTATGGATGTTGGCAAGCCATGATACTTGAAAATTTGAGATCTAAAGAGGATTGCCATTTGACGTGCCTTAATAGTCTTTTTGACAGGCATAGAGTGCATTTTCTTGCTAAGCCTGTCGACTGAAACAATCCAAGTTGCTTCCCTTGATCAAATTTCATTTTTTGGTATACCACACATTTTGAAATATACTCTTTGTTTACTTTTCATGATAGACCAATAGTAATATATTTCTACTCCTCGAAGAGTAGATTATGGAATCCCTCTTTGCCTGGCATAAGGAGAAGCATGGGATTCATACATGACTTTCTTATTGTATGGGTGAGTAACACATAGCCTATTGCCGTTTGGAAGATAACCATCCTTCAAGGTGAATGGTTCTTTTTTCTTCCCTAATGCAAAGGTTGTAATTACATACTTAAAATCTCAATCAATATCATACTCATCTATCATAAAAGATAGATCATTCTAAGTTGCCATAGACACCACATTTACCCTTGGCCATTGTGAAAGTGCATCGACCACTTGATTGTGCTTGCCAGCCATGTGAGCAATATGAAATTTAAATTGTGAAAGAAATTTTTCCCACCTCATTTGTTTGTCGAAGATATTGGTTTGAGTCATGAAGTTCTTGAGGCTTTGTGATATATTTGTAGGATAAATGGAGTCCCCAAGAGATAGCATTTCCATGTGTCTAGGGCATATAGAACAGCTAGTAGCTCATTTTTGTGTTTGCCTAATACTTGCTTATCATAGTTGATTCTTTGACTCTCATATGCTATGGCATGCATGCCCTGCTTGAAGCAAAACAGCTCCAAGGCAATAACCACAAGCATCACATTGGACCTCAAATGGCTTTGAGAGATCTACAAGTTGAGAGATAAGCTTCATGCACTTTTGCAGTCCATGAATACTTAACATTCTTTTTTGTTAAGTCCTATAATGGGCTTGTTATTAGGGAGAATTTTCTATGAAGCATCTATAGTATGCACACATACCTATAAAGCTTTGTACCTCCTATAGATTCCTTGGATTAGGCCATCCTTTTATTACTTCTAACTTTGTTGGATCCATACGGGTGCCATCTTTAGAGATAATGTGACTAAATATTGAATATCTTGTAGGAAAAATTCACTTTTCTTTTGATTAATGAAAAGCTTATTCTCTCTCACAACTTGAAAGATTACTTAGAGGTGTCGCTTGTACTCCTCAAGAGAATTTGAGTGGCCCGTGGCACATGAAATCTATTTGATAGTGATATTATTTAGTTCTCTATAGTCGACACACATGTGGTATGTGCCATATTTCTTTTGCACTAAAAGTACTGGTGAATAGAATGGAGAGAAGTAAGGCCTCAACATCCCTTTTACCACTAATTCATGCATTTGCCTCATGATCTTCTCTTGTCGAGCTTGTGAAACTCAATTAGGAGTTTTATTAGGTGGTGAGCTTCCTGGTGGGAGCTCTATTGCATGGTCATCATCCCTCATTTTGGAGGTATCTCACTAGGGATTTCATCAATGAAAACATCTTGGAATCCATTTAGGAAACTAGACAACTCTAATTCCTCTCGATTCCCTTCATTGCTGCTTATGAAACCATTGGAATCATTTATAGAATCTCCAACAAAAATCATATACGCAAAAGTAGAGCTTTCCATGGACTTATCAAAAGCAAGCGTATTTACCAGGGATATGGTGTTCCCCAACTCATTAGCATCTATGTACATGCTCTTTTCCCTGTAGGTGAAGTAGATTCTCCTTTCAGGGAACTTCATGCTGGAAGCCATGCGGTTAAACCATGGTGCCCCAACAATAACATCCTCATGTTTGAGAGGGAGGATGAAGAAATCCTCTTTGTCCACATAGCTTTGGACATGAAGCCTCAATTTTCCAATTAAGCGAGTAACTGAGAGGTCTTGTCCCTTGATAGCTCCATTGGCTTTCAATGCATCTCCCATATCGTGGGCTTGTATGCCTAGCTTGGTGGTCAACTCCATGGATATGAAGTTGTGAGCTGAACCAAGGTCAAACAAAATAAAGGCATCATGCTCTTGCATCTTTTCCCAAGCATAGGAAAGGATAAATCCCTAGCAATGAGCATCCTCTTTTGGAGCTTCAACCATAGAGGATCTAGGCGGCTCATTGTGCACATTTATTTGGGGGCAAGCATGATAGACCCATCCTTGCTCCCCACACTTGAAGCACCAGTTATCTTTGCGATAACGCTCTAGCTCCTCTGGAGAAAGTTGATTCTTGCATTTGTAGACTCCTTTCTCCTTAGCTCTATTGTTGATAGAGTTGCCTTGGGAAGAATTTTAAGCATTGTTCGTCCTCTTTGCTTCATTTCAATTTTTGTTCCATGGGCTTGGCATTCCTTTTAGCCCCTTGTTGGAAATTGATACGCAAAGCAACCATAGTATGGTGGATTAGTTCCGTGATAAAACCAGGCTGTTGGGAGTTGACATACTCGGCCATATCTTCAGATAATCCCGCACATAATTGTTGCCATTTTTTCGGTGAAGTCTTTTGAAAGACAATAGCCTTGAGATGTAAATCCCAAAACTTGTCCACATATTTGTGGATAGACTCATGGGGGAGAAGCTTCAAGCTCCGCCATTCGGTAAGCACTTTGTCCTTTGCATCGCTTGCAAGGAACTGCTTCATGATGGAAACTCGTGGAGTTTTCCATGTCTTTGGGGCTTCACAATTGCCACGAAGGCTAGCCCACCATTGAAGACCAAATTTTTGGAAGTGCATAGCTACATGACATATCTTGGAGGACTCTTTGAAGTCCTTGTCTCCAAAGGCCGCATAAATTTTTTGGATGAAGGCCAATACTTTGTTGGTAGCACCAAAGGTGCTATCATAAGTGAGAAAAGAGATACTCTTTCCTCCCTCTTTGAACTTCTTGAGCTTGTGACCTTCGCCATGCAGGGTAAGATTTGTGATGTTCTCCCCTCTTATATTATCTAGGAGAATAGCCATAGCTTTCATCGGAAGAGGAGGAAGGTGAAGAAGAAGGAGAAGAGGGTGACCTCTTTCTTGCCTTTTTCTTCCTATTTTTTCGTCTCTTTCCTTTCAGAGTGATGAGGAGAAGGACTATGGGTTGACCATTTCCTCTTGGGAGGAGTTGGCGACCGTCTAGACCATCGTCTTCATGGAGCCACATCTTTTGAGGAAATTAGGGATTTATTACTTTCTCGTCCTTTAGATTCCTCCTCTCGTATGGGAGAGAGTCTTCTTTTGGGAGTATCATCAAGAGGCCTCCTAAGCTCTCTCTCCTCTTGGAGAGCAAGGCAAATCCCATAAGCAAAAGGTTGTTGAGTAACATCGGCTTGCAAAGCAGTGTTGCCCATAGCATGGTACAATTTAGTAACAAGATAATTAACAAGCATGGGGGCATCATCATTAGCACCTTTATGTGAAAAATTAAAGTTATCAATGTTCATTCTACTCTCTTGGTTATTTTCAGCCATGTTAACAAATTTTGTGTGTTTACTTGATGTATTCTTTCGCAATTCATAACCTTAGTTGCTACTCCTCTTAGCCTTTGAAAATCAGTACTTAAGCATCTACACCCATGGATCAAATTGGTTAATTACAGAGAGTAGTGGAGTGGATCTACCGTAGCAAAATTGCCAAGGGATAGATCCTTTTGGACTTCTTATGGCCCAACACTGATAAAGATGTAGGCAAGTCTAAAAAGACCCCATTATTAAGACCAAATCTCCCAAGGTGTGCACCATATCCCACATAGTGGGCTCAACTTAGCCTAATATAATTAACAAAATCAATCATTAATAGGATACTTAAGGACCTCTCTTCTTAAGCAAGAAAAGAGAAACCAAATGATCTGATACTATTGTAATGGAAATGGCCTATCAACTTTGAGAATAGCAGAATTAGGGGGTGCCCTTGGGTGAGTGGGAGGTTAAGTCAAAGATTCCCCTAACTTTGGGGCTTTCCCCTCCTTTGTAGGGTCTCTTTTTGACTCAAGCACCTTACCGCCATGCATGGGAAGCTTCTTAAGAACCTTCCTCATCAAGCATGATAAGCACCTCAAGCACCTTAGTCAGCAAGCATGATAAGCACCTCAAGCACCTTACTCATCAAGCAAGACAAGCACCTTAGTCGCCAAGCATGTCAAGCACCTCAAGCTTTAGTCACCAGGCATGACAAGCACCTCAAGCTTGGGCCGGGTTCCCACCTCAAGCACAACCCTAGCTTGCCTAAGGTCTAATGACTTTTAACACTAACCTTTGGAGGTCTTTAACGAAGCTACGCCTAAGGTCTTTTTAGCTCCATTAGATGCACGTTGATCTTTGATAGAATACCTCCTTTTGGACCTCTATTGAGATGTAACCATCTCTCCTCTTGTTCCCTTGCTGAGGTAAATCTAGAAGCACTTATTGCACATTTCTCTTTGGTAAACCGTCTCCTTTTGGATCCCTATTGAGATGCAACCATCTCTCCTCTTGGCCCCCTGCTGAGAGAAGCCTAGAAGCACTTATTACACATTGCTCTTTGGTATACCATCTCCTTTTGGACCCCTATTGAGGTGCAACTATCTCTCCTTTTGGTCCCTTTCTGAGATAGGTTAGAAGCACATGCATGTCTCTATTCTAACTCTTGTTCTAGTTTATTCTCCCACATTAAATGATCAGTTTAATATGAGAAAATCATTTGGGTTAGCTAGATATTAGATTTTATGACATTTATTTTATATGACACTTTGGTTGTGTCTAGCTTACATGATGTTGAGGAACCTCTGTCTTTTGATGAAGCACAAAATTCTAAAAATTGGATGGCTGCTATGCAATCAGAATAAGATGCACTTATAGAAAATGACACATGGACTTTATGTGATTTGCCTCATGAAAAAAATGCCATTGATACAAAGTGGGTTTACAAGTTGAAATGCAAGCCGGATGGTGAGATTGATTGCTAAAAGGCTCGACTTGTTGCAAAGAGTTATGCACAGCAAAAAGGCATAGATTATGAAGAGAATTTTTTCTGCCACTTCTCGTATGACTATTGTACCTTTTATATGTGCATTGGAAGCTCATTTTGGTTGGGATTTACATCAATCAGACATTCTTACTGCTTTCTTAAATGGTGACATATTTGAGGAAGTTTATGTAACACAGCCTCGCGGTTTTGTCAAGAAAGGACAAAAGGATAAGGTGTGCAAATGTAACAAGGGTTGAAGCAATCTCCTCGTGCTTGGTATGAGAAAGATGGCACTCATTTGTTCAAACGAGGCTTTTGTAACAATCCAACAAAAAGCACATTATATGTAAAGCGTGAGGGTGATGTACTTCTCATTGTGGTTCTTTATGTAGATGATTTGTTGATCATTGGACCAAATGAGAGACATATTTTTGAATTTAATATTCATTTGAATTCTACTTTCAAGATGAAAGATTTGGGGTTGTCGCATCATTTCTTGGGTATACAATTTAATCAGTTTGATGGTCGTATTGCCTCTGTCAGAACAATTACATCGAGACATTGCTATGTAAGTTTGGACTTGAGGATTGCAAACCTATTGCCACTCCCATCAAAACAGGTTTGAAATTGAGTCTTCATGATGATGGTGATCCTGCAGATGTCACTCTTTACCAAACTGCTATTAGATTCCTCATTTATATATGCAACACAAGGCCGGATATCTAGTTTGTAGTCTCACAGGTCAACAGATTTATTCATAGCCTAGGGTCTAAGCATTGGTAGGCTGTCAAGAGGATTTTCCGCTACTTGAGTGGCACTTTAAATCTTGTCTTGTTTTTATCCCAAGGGGGATCATTGCCACCAGACTTACATGCTTTTTTGGACTCAGATTGGGTTTTTTTGACATGCAAGTGTCCACAAGTGTTTTTGGTTCATGCTTGGCAGTTCATGTCTATCATGGTTGAGCAAGAAGCAACCTATTGTGGCCACTTCTAGTTGTGAGATTGAGTACAAAGCAGTCTTCATATCTACAGTTGAGGGTGTATGGCTCAAACGCCTTATGGATGATTTGGTGTTGGACAGGACACTAACAAAACTTTCAAAATTGACAGTCAGAACACATTGGCAGTTACGAGAGGAACCCATTTTTTCATGCTCCCACAAAGCACATTGAGGTGCATTACCACTATGAGGCTCTCAATAGGAGAGACCATCTTGTCTTATGTGCCAACACAGGACAACCTTGCAGATCTTTTCACAAAGGCATTATCTTGTGAGAAGTTTGAAGCTTTCTGCAAGGGCTTTGGGCTTACTCCCCTTTGTGGACTGATCATGTCCTCAAGGCATTGCACTTCCCTTTACTCATTTTTCCAACTCTTGTTCACCACACACTCCAGGGGGGATTTGTTACCATCATATACATGTGGTAGTGATGTGTGTGAACACACCCTTAGGACTGCTGGGGCTTTTTTTCCCTCACTAGGAGGTTTTTTCCCCCGTGCATTGTATATACGCCCATCATTCTAGGGCTATCATCTTTCCATTGCACACTAATATATACTCTCTGGTGTGTGTGCCTTGAGCTTCCTTCATCTTCTCCAAGTTGTGTCTATTTTCTTGCAACCCTAATTCCAATAATAAGGATCTCAGTGAATGAAATATTAATACATACGACACACATGTGCTCAATAGATGGCTTTCTATCATGCAATGCTTCATATGGAGTGACAGATTGTAAAGCTTTTGTAGGAAACTTGTTAAGTACATAAGTGGCACACATGATGGTCTCGAGCCAAAACAAATGTGGCAAAGCCTGAATTTTGACCATGCATCGTGCCATTTTTGTAAGTGACGTGTGTTTTCTCTTAGCAACACCATTCTGTTGATGCGTATAAGGCATTTTACATTAGTGTTTTATCTCACGAATAGACACAAATGCATTAAATTCATGAGACATATACTCCCCCCCTCGATCCGAATGGAGGGTCCCCATATTACATTTTGAGACATTTTTTAACCATAGCCAGAAATTGTTTGAAGTACATAAATACTTTGGAGTTCGCTTTAAGCGGATATACCCATCATGCCTGGAGTAATCATTAACGAAAGTCACAAAGTAAAGGTAATTTCCCAAGGAGGGAGTTTGCATGGGCCTACAAGCATCACTATGCACAAGCTGCAACCTGAATGTCTCCCTAACTGGACCAGTCTTTGGAACTTTGAATGTTGCATCTTACCCAAAATACAGCCTTCACAAACATGTTTGACAGGTGCTTCAACCTTTGGAAACTTTGAATGTTGCATCTTACCCAAAATACAGCCTTCACAAATATGTTTGACAGGTGCTTCAAGAGGTGGCAAAGAAGCAACCATATCCGATTTTTGCAAACGTAGCAAGTTGGAAAAATTCAGATGCCCAGAACCTGCATGCCAAAGTTTTGCATTTGAAATAGCCTTAGAGTCCACAACTACATTTCGAAATACTGCCCACACTTGTCATACAAAGTGAGCTTATACAACCCATGGCATAAAATGCCAAATGCAAATTTCGTCACCAAAACTAAGATCATGTATTGTACATATGTCATCCACAAATTTGACTAGTCCAAGTCTACCAAGTGCAGATACATACAAAATATTCTTTTTTATCCCAAGCGCATAAAGTGCATCAACAAGTGTGAAAGAGATGTCATTTGGTGGAGCAGTCAGCACAATCTTTCGAACTCGCTTAATAGGATAAGAGGTGTTGTTGGCACAAGTGACAAAATTCCCATGAGGGACATTGTCAAGAGAGTTAAACAAGTCACAATGAGAGGTAATGTTCTTTGTAGCACCACTATTAAAGTACCACACATAAGCATCTACAACAACTGACAAACATGCATCATGAATAGTAGGATCATAGGTGCACTCTGCACTCGTAACCCATTATGCATCAACATCAACATCATAGTCTCCTTTCACAGAAGACTCAACGATAGCTGCATTTGTAGTGAAACCTGCATGTGTAGTGGAACCAGTCTCTTTCTTCTTAGCCTCTTTTGCCTTCAACTTAGGACACTGCTTGATCATTAGCTTTACAATAATGGAAACGCATCTTCTTTTTGCCCTTATCACCAAAATTCCTAGACAAATTGTTGCCTACATAAGCATTAGGAATAGGTGATTTACCACTCGAAGAAGAACCATGAGGAGTGGCTACATTATTGTTACCAACTTTTTGTTGAGCAGATAAAGGCCTATTCAATTGCATGCTTCTAGTCGTATTTTTTTTGGAAAGTGACTCTTGCAACAACGATGTGCATAATGCATCAAACTTGAAAACTTTAGGATTTCCTTGGGACATAAGTCTCCAAGTACTAGCAAAAGTCTGGTAAGAATCTGGCACGGCATCAAGAGCAATCTGCACAAGGGAGCTATCTGAAATGACTTCACCTGCAAAAATAAGTTGCTCATTGATATCCTTGACACCAGTAGTAAGGAAAGTTTCAATGTCATCTTCCTCATGCATAATCTTTGACTCCAGCTCTTTACGCAACAATGCCATTTTTGCCTCATTGCGATTTGCATAAACATCAGCAAGAATACCCCAAGCCTGTTTTGGGGATTTTACTGAACAAATGTGAGGAGTAACAGTGAACTTCATAAAAAATGCAATGAATGCATGAGGTTGTGCATCTTTCACATCCCAACGAGCTTGCTCAGGCAGAGGCATAATAGATCTGGCAGCAACAACCTTGCCACCAAAACCTGCAGCATCCTTAACATTGCCTACATCCTCAAAACCAGGATGTACATCAATGCCCTACACAATGTTCCCAATGCCCTTTGACATAAGGACATGTTGTATCACGTAAGCCCACTTAGGGTAATTGTCCCCATCCACCAATTTGTCCTTAACAACAACGATCTTGAACACATATGTGTTGTTGTCAGCCATGGCGAATGCTGCACCTAATATGAAAACTACCCAAAAAGAGGAGAAACAAGGCACGAACAACACGTGCTATATAACACAAACCGTAGAAGACTATACGGGACCTGTTATGGAAAAAACGACACTTGATAAAAATTTTGCACTAAATGAGCTTTTCCAAAATATTTTTCGACATGCTGACGCTTGCTAAAACTCAAAGATATTGGAGAAAGTGAGAAGGCGTGTGCTGGAGTTGCTGGCAACTAAGCCCAGAAGGACGCAACCTGCTTTGATACCAAATGTTGGAATTAGGGTTGCAGGAAAACACAAACAGCTTGGAGAAGATGAAGGAAGCTCAAGCACACAACAGAGAGTATATTACTTAATGTGCAATGGAAAAATAAGATAGCCCTAGAGTGATGGGCATCTATACAATGCAAGGGTGGAAAAAACCTCCTAGTGAGGGAAAATGCCTTGGCAGTCCCAAGTGTGTTCACACACATCACTACCACATGTATATGGTAACAACAATGCAATAATTAGTGGAAACCATCCAGTAAAGACAAGTACACCTCAAACATGAGACCAAACAGATAATCTTAACCACATTTATTTTCCTACGTAACGTAGCCGTCCTGCTCATTGGACGCGCTCTATTTTCTCTCTCCTTCATATGGCCCTCCAAATGACCTCCGAAATTTCCTAATGGGCTTCAACAAAAGAGCTCGCCAAGAAAGCTTGGTCAGAGACACACACACACACACACACACACACACACACACACACACACACACACACACACACACACACACAGAGAGAGAAGGAGAGGGGGATGCAATGCATATGCTTTGTTTCCCAAGAGATCCACTCATATCTCGTCAAAATGAGATGAATGCCCATTTTCTCTGAAATCTGTTGTGTGTCGCCACCGACTCTTGTAGCTACAACGATCCAAATGGAGCCAGATCAATGATGTGTGCTACTGAGGCCATGGGAAGATGGCATCCAACACCACTTTCCAAGATCACTCTAATCCCTTTGAAATGCACTGCATCTTTCCCTGTTTGCCCAACATCTGAGGGTTCGAAGGGTCCGCCCACCTTGACACTTAACATGCCTCCTCAAAACTCTAGAAACATGCAATTCATGTGCCTCATTTGCCAATGGAAACATGCATTGCTCGTTGAAATTTATGCAAACACTCTCGTGCTTAATGGTCACCTCCACATTCATAGAACAGGCCCTTTGGTGGGTTGCTGGTGGTGCTCCTATTGGCTGACCTACACTAGGTGGATAACCCTTGGGCTTGTAATTTTGGTTTTCTATGAACATATGTGTATTTTCATCCATCATGAATTGATTTCTCTATGTCTAAGCCACATGTGAGGATTTGGTTGCTTCATCGACACACTAGCCCAAATGGACTCTCATCAGGTATATAAGCTACTCCCTTTCGTGGCCTGGCTCCTCATAATACACAGTAGGTGGAATCATTGAATGAGTTATGAGAGGTTATGTCGATTGCACATAACACACAATTGCTTAATTGTCATGAGGTAAAGGTGGTTGTTGCCCCTATACTGGTTGCGGTTTGTCCCCTTCCTGTATCGTGTTGTTTGGTCCAATTTGGTATCTTGGAGATGGTGGCAATTGCTACATTGCCGGTGGTCCATACTACCTTTCCCTCACATGGTTTCACTTATAGAAACACTCATGGGTGTCATAGTTCATGTATTTTTGCTCTATGGCACACCACTTCAACACTCGGAGCATTGACTACTTGTGGCTGTGCGGCCTCATGTTATGATTTTGCCGGAGGTTTGATTCATTCTGCGGGTCACTTTCTCCACCAACTCGTCCATGTTTTGTGTGATTGAAGCAGTAGCACTCCATTTTGCAATGATTCACTGATGGTAGAAGAGCCACTACTAGAATTGGTCTCTAAGTCCTCAGTAACCTCATCGTATGTTTTACAATTGTCAACTAGGTACAATGATTCCTTAGTGACTTGTTCAAATGTTGTGCGTGCTTTTAAGTGCAAATCCTTTTTCAGAGTTTCATTTTTCAAGCCCTCAATAAAAAGAACCAATAATCAATCATCATGTGGAAACTCTTGCACTGGACTTCTCTCGTTGTCTTTCTTGAAACGTAGTGAAGCTTCCTTTACCTTTTAATTTCTTTCTGTCTAAGAGCATAGATCTGAGAGATAGTGTTATGCTTGATTCCCCTCTTAGAGAATTCCTTTGCAAGCTCTCATAAGAGTTGATTGATGTTCACGTAATCTCTATTGTTTAGCAGTTGGAACCATCAATGTCATTCCCTCCAATGTTAACCCAAATCCCTCATACTGTGTGTGGAAATCCGCTACTTGTTCTGCCCTTAATTAAGGCTTGCTTAAAAATGAAAACATGCACATATGGATCTCCTTATCCACTATACTTCTTTGGCACACACTTAGCCACTTGAGAAGGTTGCATATTTTGATTTTTTGCAACCATCCTCATCAATCTAGGTTCTCCTCCCATAGCATCTCTCATTTTCATAACCACTATCAGGTGTTCTAGAAGGCACTCGTTCAGGCATCCTTCTTTCAGGTCTTATATTCCGACTTTCAGTCCCAAAATTTGGCACCCTTGTACAGAATATCGTGTATGGGATTGAACTTCCTCTAAGTGTGACATAGAAACATGGGAGTCCAGAGATCTCCTTGGTCTCAGTACAGACAAATCCGATCAACTAAATGAGTCTTCCACATGAGATTTCAGAGGACACCCTCTTGTAGTTTTTAGTCTCGTGGTTTCAAAATTGTAGGTATGTGCACATTAGGGGTGACATAGTACTAATGGAATGGGCCCCAAAAGTACGTATATCTCTCAAGCTCATTATGGCTCACTGCCGAATATTTCCAATCATACTTGTCTAGCATGATTATTTGTGTATCTCTCTCAACCTCAAATGTAAGTACGTACAAGTACTTTTGTTCACTCAATTCCCTTACATTGGACTCCTCACACCTATAGTAGAGCATTTGCTCCCCGTTGTCATACTTATATAAGCCCACATGTGTGTTTTCGGTGTTGATGCGTGTAGCCATGTTTACTAGTCTAAGCTTGACATTTGGAATGTCCAGTTTAAGCGGCTTCTCCCCAGGTTCTTCGTCAACTTTCTCTTCGGTGCCTGTTAATCCTTATTTTTCCACAATAAAAGGATTAAGCACAACAATATACATGTTTCCCTCTTCATCAAAGTATCGATCACCACTATAATCTACGAGCACTACGAGTTTAAGCTCATCAATTTTTATGCAGTAACAATCCATATCGTCCTTGTAGATTTGAGCTCCTTGCTCATTCTCAAATTGATATTGCAAGTGAAAAAGTTTCTGGTTTGGCGCAGATTGCGATGGTCTCGCTCCCATTTTGGTTTCTTCTTTAAATCACACTTTTGGTTCCCTCATCCATATAGGTGTATAATCTCTCCAAACATGTATCAAAAAGACTCTCCTCCAAGATTGGCTCTAGGGTAGGTATGGTCCCTACAACAATTAAAAAAGTTGATGATAAGGCTATCAAATGCATCTTTGTTGGTAACATTGCAAGTTATATCGTCTAAATTTCAAAACGTAACTTGACTTCTTGAGATGTTTTCTTGTGGAAGATGTACTTCTACCCTTGTTTTCATGTCCTAAAGAGACAAATGTATGCTCACACAAAATTTTTGATACCTTGTTTTCTCTTTTCAATGGTGGAAATACAAATTAAGTCCAAATGAGGAAAATATCCAGCCTATGCAAGTTTCAAGTAATTCCATAGATCAGGATACTTTGGATGCAAATGTAAATGATGCACTTGATGAGGAAAGGCTGAAAATGAGGAAGCTAGATGCATGCCAAAATTCTTAGTGCGTACTTTGTGTGATAGTAAATTGGATGCACCTTTTTGTAGTTGTACTTGTTCAAGTTCTCATCATGCTTCTTGTGGATCAGATTTTATGCTTTCATTGTGTCAAGTATGTGGAAAGGAGGAACCTCTTCTATGATGAAGCACAAATTTTTAGAAAATTAGATGGCTTCTATGCAAGATGAATACGATGCACTTGTGAAGAACAACACTTGGTCTTTATGTAGCTTGCATGAAATAGACAGAAGCACAAAATCCTTGCAAACATACACACAAGCAACACAATTGATAGTATAACATACCTCACATAACATGAAAATATCAAATTAGGTATGATACTCAATCAAAGAAAGATAGAGATCATGAGAGAGTTTAGATGCACCTCCTAGAGTGGGGTGCTACACATGCACAAAGATGGAAGAGATCATAAGAGAGGAGAGGAGAGGAGAACAGGTACACAGAGCGTTGGGTGCAGCAGTCTCCTCGTGCAAGCATGAGCATTTTCCTCCTGCACATATTTATTTATAGATTTCCTTCAATGCTAAAATGGTTAAACATGTCCCTCGGACATAAA